>NW_025966915.1:23178-28000 GCF_021869965.1 Rhincodon typus | reverse complement strand
AGAAAAATATAGTTGCCAGTCAGATAATATTAAACATTTCTGAACCCATTATCATCACAGCTGGAATGGATACACCTCCAGCCCCTGTTGTATGTTCTATACTCCCATCTAAAACTGATCTCAGATTAGCTTCCTATTCATCTTCAAAAGGTGATCTCACCTTTGAGTATTCCTCCTCTTTGACTGACTGGACCCTTTCCTTTCAGTTCTTGCTCTCCTGTTGCAGGTATCAGATGGGTCTCAGTTTGTAATGCTCTCCTTCCTGTGGTGGAAGTTACTGGGTTGAAATCCCACTTTGCCCAAACCTGAATCTGTTCTCCACTACAGGTGAAGGTGCTGTTTTCCTGATGAGGCGTCTAATTGGACCCCCATTTTCAGATTTGGGAAAATCTCATGGCATGAGAAGGGCAATTAGCCCCAGATTACTGGCAAATGTTTACCCCTCAATCTGCATCATTCAAGTGGGTAGCTGGTTATTATCACAGTGCTGCTTGTGGAGTTTGCTCTGTGCATGTTGGCAGCTGCATTTACTGCAACAGAAATTACTCCAAAATCCTTCATTGATCAGAAACTGAGTCTGCTGTTTGTGAAAAGTGGATGTTTATAAATATAAGTCATGTTTTTTTCCCTTCTCTTTTGCAGCCAGCCACTAGGAATGCAAAAGATTAATCATTTTAGCTATTGGTAAATCCCAATCATTAAACAGTTACAAATATTATTAGGGACACAAACAGGATGCTGGAAGAACACAACAAACCAGGCAGTATCTGGTGAAAGGAACAGTCAACGTTTCAGGTACTAACTTCCTTCAGGACTGGATGTGGGAGTAGGGGGAGCTGCAGATAAACGAGGGGGGGTGGCGTAGAGGAATGATGGTGATAGGTGGACACTGATGGTGGGTAGAACATGGTTGGTCAATGGGAGGGATGGATCCTGTTGGTGGCTGGAAGGGAGGGTCAGAACATGGAGTGGATGGGAGGAGGTGGGGCTGGAAGGGAAGGTGGGGGATGGGTGGGAACGTTATTTGAAATTGGAAAACACAATGTTGAGTCATCCAGGCTATAGGGTGCCCAGGCGGAAGATAAGGTGTTGTTCTACAAATTTACGTTCCGACTCGCTGTGACACTGGACAGGGGCAGTGGTGTGGTTGGAGTTCGAATGTTCAGTGACCAGGAGGTTAGGTTGGCCGTTACAGGCCAGGCGGAGATGCTCGGTGAACGGTCACCCAGTCTACATTTGGTCTCACCGACGTATAGAAGGCCACATCAGGAGCACCAGGATGCAATAGACTGGGTTGGAGGAGATGCAGGTGAAGCTCTGTTTCACCTGGAAGGGCTGTTTAGGGCCCTGGATGGAGGTGAGGGAGGTGGTGTGTGGGCAGGGGTTGTATCTTTTATGGTTAGAGGGGAAGGTACCGGGGGTGTTCGAGTGGTGGGTGGGGAGTGTGGCACAAAGTGGTGAAGGGAATGGTCCTTATGGAAGGCAGAGAGGGGTGGGGAGTGGAAGATGTTCTGGGTTGTGAGGTCTAATTGGAGTTGGCGGAACTGTTTCAGGATGATACGTTGAATGTGGAGGCTGGTGGGGTGGGAAAGTGAGGACAAGGCGTCCCTGTCTTTATTATGTTTAGGGTGGGGGCGGGTGGCTGTGGAGCTGGGAATGGAGGCATCTGACAAACTGCAATGTAAATTGTTATTCATTTTCCATTCTTTCCGTTAACAAATCCATGGTAAAACTCTTCCCCAAACAGAAATGGATTGTAACTGCAGAGGCTGATAAACACGCATCAATTATTTTGAAGATGGTCAAAGAATACGTAATAGCGAAATATCCAGACAGCTAGCCACCTAAAGATAAACAGACTAATCAAATACTTAGCAGCAATTCACTGCTCCTTAATTGCTCAAGTGAAAGCATTTATGATCTGGAACTAAATGCAGTTTTATTTTGCTTAAATATCCTCTAATGGTCATTAAATACACAATTAAGGGAACGTCTGTCAACCAATGTGATTGAGAAGTTTGTGATGATTACTTTGAAAAGTTTCCAAAAATAAAAATGAGACCATGCGACGTTAACTATGGAATTGAATCCCAGTGGACAACGAATTCACCAAAGACATATTTGAAGACTGACATTTTTAAAGACAGCAGTGTTTATGTATAATATAAAATATACATACATGTGTCCAAGGGAAATAGTCTGGAGGTGTCTGAGGTAGCCAGATATAACAATATTGTTATAAATAAGACTGGCTTTCCAGTTGTTCCATTTGCCTTTATTGCATTGGCCTTTGTCGAAAGCTCTCCATTACACTCTGGAGCATGCAGCATAGCTGTGGCGGAGTTGGTGGTTTAGTGGGAAAGGCAATGTAGGATCAAAGGCAAACAGAAACGGAAATTGCTGGAGGAACTCAGAAGGTCTGCCAACATCTGTAGAGAAAGAAAAACAGAGTTAATTTTTCGAGTCCAGTTTTGCCACTTCAGAACTGCTCTGAGCTCCTTCTGAAGAAGGGTCAACGGATTTGAAACATTACCTCTGTTTTTTCTCTCTCCATTAATGCTGCCTGACTTGCTGAGTTTCTCCATCACTATTTGTTTCCATTTGTCTCAGATTTCCAGCATCCACAGGTCTTTATTCTAGTGTTCTGAGGCCAAGGGTTCAAATCCTATGCTGCACTAATGTTCTTTAGGGATGGAAATCTACGTCCTTACCTGGTCTGGCCTACATCTGACTCCAGACCCACAGCAATGTGGTTGATTCTTGACTGCGCTCTGAAATGGTTCAGAGGCATTCAGTTCAAGGGCAATTATGGATATCTGTTGGCTTTGCCAGTCACACCCCTTTCTGATGAAACAAAGTGATGAACCTAAAACTTATCCAGTTGCTTTCATTGTCCGATTCAGGAACAATGAAATACCACAGTTATCTAAATGTCACTGCAAATGATGACAACATTCAAAACAATAGTCTACTGTGCCCTTGTCTAATAATCCTAGAATAATTTATATTTCTTGTCTTTTATTGTATCACTTCATTTAAAAATGATTTCAAACTGACACCACGCTCGAGATAATTCTGAAAATCCTGTTGTCAGTGTGACCTGCTCTGTGATCTTTAATGAGGGATCGTTTGGCTGTTGGACCAGTGGTTGGGGATATTCTGAAGATCAGTTGAGGATGGGCATGGTTTCTGATAGTTGGCATGATTTTATAGACACCAATCTATTTTGTGGTGTCCCAAAATTATCACCTCTCTGACCATCAGATGTAGGAACAGAAAGAGGCCATTCAGCCCATTGACCTTTCTCTATCATTCAATGAGATCATAGACTATTTGCTGGTAAAGAGACAACTAGCAAGCGGCAGGCTTTCAAAAGTGAGATAACAAGGGTTCAGAAACTGTATGTTCCTGTTCGAGTGAAGGGCAAGGCTGGTAGGAGTAGGGAACACTGGATGAAGAGAGATATTGAGACTCTAATCAAGAAAAAGAAGGTGTATGTCAGGTACAACACAGTGTGGAGCACAGCAGGCCAGGCAGCATTAGAGGAGGAGGAAAGTTGACGTTTCGGGTTGGGAGAAATTCAGAAATGGGGGAGAGGGAAGGAATCTGGGAAATAAATAGAGAGGGGGAGGGGTGGAGCTGGGATGGTGATAGGTGAGTGCGGGTAGGGAGTGGTGGGGCGGATGGGTGGGAAAGAAGATGGACAGGGTGTGTTGGGTCAAGTAGGCAGGGATGAGAGGGAGGATTGGATGTGGGATGAGGCCAGGGATGGGGAGATTTTAAAACTGGTGAATTCCATGTTGAGGCCATCGGGCTGTAGGCTCCCAAGGTGGAATATGAGATGTTGTTCCTTCAGTTTGCGGGAGGTGTCAATGTGGCACTGGAGGAGGCCCAGGATGGACATGTCACCCAGGGAATTGGAGGGGGAGTTAAAATGGTTGACGACTGGAAGGTGTTGTCGTTTGTTGTGTACAGAGCACAGATGCTCCACAAAGCGGTCTCCAAGTCTACGCTTGGTCTCACCGATGTAGAGGAGGCCACATCAGGAGCAACAGATACAGTAGACCAAGTGGAGGATGTACAGGTGAACCCCTGTCAGATAAGAAAGGGTTGTTTTGTGGCTTGAAAGGAGGTGAGGGGGGAGGTGTAGGGGCAGGTGTAGCACTTCCTGTGGTTGCAGGGAAAGGTGCTGGGGGTGGTGGGGTTAGTGGGGTGTGTGGAGCAGACGAGGGACTCGCAGAGAGAGTGGTCCCTACAAAGTTTTAAGGTGTTAGTAAATTAAAGGCATGGCCATAGGAACCCGATGGGCCCAAGCTATGCCTGCCTCTTCGTAGGATACGTGCAACAATCCCTCTTCCGCAGCTACACTGTCCCCATCCCCCACCTCTTCCTCCGTTACATTGATGACTGTATCGGCACCGCCTCGTGCTCCCACGAGGAGCTCGAACAGTTCATACACTTCACCAACACCTTCCACCCCAACCTTAAGTTCACCTGGACCATCTCCGATACCTCTCTCTCCTTCCTGGACCTTTCTGTCTCCATCTCTGGTAACCACCTGGAAACTGACATCTATTTCAAGCCCACTGACACCCACAGCTACCTAGACTACACCTCCTCCCACCCACCTTCCTGTAAGAATGTAATCCCCTATTCCCAATTCCTCTGCCTCCGCCGCATCTGCTCCCAGGATGAGGCATTCCACTCCCGAACATCCTGGATATCATCTTATTTTAAGGACCGCAACTTCGCTCCCTACGATGATCAAAAATGTGCTCAACCACATCTCTTGCATGTCCTGCACTTCTGTCCTCAAACCCCC
>NW_025966915.1:3050-3178 GCF_021869965.1 Rhincodon typus | reverse complement strand
TGTGTGTGTGTGTGTGTGTGTGATAGATAGGGAGAGAGACAGACAGACAGACAGACAGAGATTGTATGTGTGTGTGTGTGTGAGAGAGAGAGAGACAGACAGACAGACAGAGATTGTATGTGTGTGTG
>NW_025966915.1:0-3040 GCF_021869965.1 Rhincodon typus | reverse complement strand
GAGAGAGAGAGAGACAGACAGACAGACAGAGATTGTATGTGTGTGTGTGTGTGTGTGTGTGTGTGTGTGTGTGTGAGAGAGAGAGAGAGACAGACAGACAGACAGAGATTGTATGTGTGTGTGTGTGTATGTGTGTGTGTATGTGTGTGTGTGTGTGTGGTATCTATGCAGATGTCCTATTTGAAACCATTACCTTTGAGTAATGGATTACTGCCAGAGGAATTTTAGCTACTCCTGACCAATGGTGATGGGAACACAGTTGGACAGTGAAACACAATCTCACTCTTGGGTCTTTGTGAGCCAGAGTTCAGGGTCATGGCACCTTTTAGTGTGTGTTAGCAGGAGCCACTTTACAGCATCATTCTGTTTGAAGCTATGGAAAATTTATTAGTGTGAAACTAAAATAATTCGATAACGTCCAGGACAATGCACCTCTCTCCTCTGAGAAATTCAAGCAAGAAAGTAAAGCAAGCACTCAAATTCCATTAAATAAAGCACATATTGTGAACATATAGAGGAAATGGTCAAATTGTTTGATATGAACTAGAGTCACAGAGCCATTCAGCATGGAAACAGAACCTTCAGCCCAACTCGTCCATGCTGATCAGATTTCCCAAACTGAACTACTTCTGTTTGCCTGCATTTGGCCCGTATCCCTCTCAACCTTTTCCATTCATGTACCTCTCCAAATGTCTTTTAATGTTATAACTGTACCAACCTCTAGCACTTCCTCTGGCAGCTCATTCCATACACATACCACCATCTGTGTGAAAATGTTGCCTCTCAGGTCCCTTTTGAATCTTGCCCCTCTAGCAATCCTATGTCCTCTAGTTTTGGACAGCCCCTCCCCAGGGAAAGGCCTTGTCTATTCACCTCATCTATGCCCCTCATGATTTTATAAACCTCTATAAGGTCACCCCTCAACCTCCTAAACTCTAGTGAAAAATGTCTCAGCCTGTCCAGCCTCTCCTTATAGCTCAAACCCTCCAGTCCTGGTAACATGCTTGTAAATTTTTTTGGCACCCTTTCCAATTTAATAATATCCTTCCCAGAGCAGGGTGACTAGAATTGTACACAGTACTCCAAATGTGGTCTTACTAATGTCTTGTACAGCCATAAGATGATGTTCCATCTTCTGTACTCAATAAAGGCAAGTGTGCCAAACGCCTTCTTCACCACTTCGTCTATCTATGATGCCACTTTCAAGAAACTATGATCCTGCACCCCTAGGTCTGTCTGTGTGACAACAGTCCCCAGGGCCCAGCCATTAACTGTGTAAGTCCTGCCCTGGTTTGCCTTACCAAAATGCAACACCTCGCATTTATCTAAATTAAACTCAGCCCACTGGCCATCTGATCAAGATCTCTTTGTACTCTTAGATAATCTTCTTCACTGCCCACTATACCACCAATTTTGGTGCCAAACACAAATTTATTAATCATGCCTCCTATTGTCTCATCCATATCATTTATATAAATGATGTACAACGGCGGACCCAGCAACAATTCTTGCAGCACGCCCCTGCTCACAGGCCTCCAGTCTGAAAAACATCTGTCTACCACCACTGCACAGTGATGTAAGTTTCCAGGAGACTGTAACATGTAACCACAACTGGGACTGGACACATTCCCAGTGAAGATGGGCCCGAGGAGTTGGAATCCAGGTCAGTGGAGAGGGATCTGGACCCTGCTGGAAAAGTTGAAACATAGAAAGTAGGAAAATAAGAACAGGAGTAGGCCATTCAGCCCTTTGAGCCACTCAGCCATTCAACATGATCATGGCCGATCACAAAACTCAATGCCTTTTCCCACGTTCTCCTCAGACTCTTTGATCCATTTAGTTCTGGGAGAGAATGGAGCACTGGGGGCACCGATCAATGGACTAGGGAATGTTCAAATGCTAGTACACACACACCTTACTTTTCTGTGGCTTTCTGGTCGTTTAAAATAAACAGTTAATGGCTACGCAATAGTCAATATAGTTCAACAATGCTGGGACTGATCGTGAAATGGTACTCAGTGTGAATGACACACAGAGATCCTTGGTCAGATCCCATTTGAAATTGATCAATTGCAGGACTTCTTAAAATTAATTATCCAGTTACATTTCCATAATGATGCCATCTTCTGTGGTTATGTGTCCAATTTTGCTTGATAATGCATTTGTTTGCATTTTAGAAAGTTCTCATGATAGTAGAGGTGCTTTATAAATGCAGGATGTTGAAGTTGTTGATACACACAGACGCATGACACCGTGCAGCATAATCTGAATTAATCCACACTTGCATTCACTGATATCATTTTCATGTAAAATCGTTCAGTGTAGTACAGGTTTATGAAACCTAAAAACTGTTTGTGGTGACAAACAAAAATTATGTGTTAATTGCTTGACATTTAAAAAATTAATTCACGGGACGTGGGTGTCGCTAAGTGGACCAGAATTTATTGCCCATCCCTACTTACCCTCAATATGATGGCAATTTACTACCTTCATGAACCACTGCAGTCCTCCTGCTGTAGGTTGACCCACAATGCCATTAGGGAGAGAATTCCAGGATTTTGACCCAGCGACAGTGAACGAACAGCGATATAATTCCAAGTCAGGATAGTGAGTGGCTCAGAGGAGAAATTGCAGGTGGTGGTGTTCCCATGTATCTGCTGCCCTTGTCCTTCTAGATGGAAGTGGTCGTGGATTTGGAAGGTGCTGTCTGAGGATCTTTGGTGAGTTTCTGCAGTGCATCTTGTAGAAAGTACACACTGCTGCTACTGAGCATCAGTGGTGGAGGGAGTGAATGTTTGTGGATGTGGTGTCAATCAAGCGGGAGCTACTTTGTCCTGGATGGTGTCAAGCTTCTCTGTTTGTTGTTAGAGCTACACCTATCCAGGCAAGTGGGAAGTATTCCATCACACTCTTGGCTTGTGCCTTGTGGACAGGATTTGAGCAGCAAGGAGGTGAGTAACACACCATAGTATTCCTAGTTTCTGACCTACTCTTGTAGCCACTGCGTTTATGTGGTGAGTCCAGTTGAGTTTCTGGTCAA
>NW_025966914.1:25530-28000 GCF_021869965.1 Rhincodon typus | reverse complement strand
GTTTTTAAAATGCTATGTATATAATCATTTTTGTTTTGTGAATGCATTATGATGGGATTATGTAGTTTGAAGTTAAATAAATCAGGATTTTTTATACCTGCACAGATGAAGTCATTGGAAACACTGCAACTGGGGATTATGGGGACACTGCAGCAGCTCAAAATTAAACTAGAGAATATGTAAGATCGACAGACTCCTCATTTTATCTCTGATTGTATCCATTGCTCGATCCCTCATCTCACCCCAATTTGATCCCTGGTCCAAGTGCAATAAGCTGTAGTAGTGTTTATTCAGTTTTGTCCTCCTGGTGAACAAAGGAACTATTTACAGTGATTCTAGCAGCAGGTGTGTAAATGTTGTGTTAAGGAAGGAAACAAGATATTACTTTATTGTTCCATTTTGTTTGCTTTTCTCCCCATTCATTCGTCTGGACAAATATTGTTCCCATGTCGTGTGGTTAGTGCAGGCTGTGACAAAAACTTGTTATTACTGAAATCACTGTCACTCAACAACAGGCATGAATTTCTGAATGGACAAAAATTTCTTAATTTTTGAAAGTATTTCAAATATATCAAATGTATCTTAGCCCTTTGTCATGTTCCAGTATGCCCAGTATCTCAGCTAAGCTTCTTGCTGCTAGTTCATATTTCTCTGTCTTTCTTGAGCAGCTTTCCATTCTGGACATACTCAAGAAGATGAGCACTAAGTTGACATAATACTTACTTTTACACTTAGATTGTTTCTGTTGTGTTGTAGTCAATAGCATTAAATTCTACCAAGATACCCTCAAAGTCTTAGGCATGATTCAGTCATCGAAAGAAAATATCTAGTTGATTGCATGGTCATGTTATGGGATTCAGAATCAATTCATGGAGATCCACCCCTTGCCAGCTGTAAATGAGGCACAAACCCCAGAAATTTGATTCAACATATTCGTGATTGCAGAAACTGGTGGAAATGTTCAAGAGGTCAGGCAGTATCTGTGCATAGAGAAGCGAGTTTGTGTGTCAGTCCATTGATCCTTCACCAGAAATAGTACCAGTTAGAGATGTAACATTTTAAGTAGGTGAAAAGGCAGGGGCTGTGAGTGAGAAAAAGAAGAAAACCAAAAGTCTGTGATAGGTGGAAAGCAGGTGAGATATATTGCAAAACATTGATGATATAGGACTAAAGAGTAATACTGGGACAAGGAAAGCAAAAATACCTAAAAGAGCGGGAAATGCAGGACTGTGAACAGCTGGTATCCAAAACCAAGGCAGAGAAAGATTAAAAATAAAACCTGCAAGGAGAAAAGGAACAAATTGAGGCAGAGTACGATCTAAAATTGTGGTTCTCAGTGTTGAATCTGGAAGGCTGGAAAGTGCTTCCTGGAATGCTGAGCTGCTTTTATTCCTGCTGACCTGGAGATTGGTTGGAAGAGCATCAAAAGCAGAGGACAGTAAGGTCAGACTGTGAGCCAGAAGGGAAATGATAATGATGGATAACTGAGATTAGGATCACACTTGTGATTAACCGTGAACCTAACCCTCCCTCTACTGACCCCTTCTCCCGCTTCCAACACACCCCCTCCTCCTGGACACCACCCCAAGGCCTCCTACCCTCCCTCGACCTCTTCATCTCCAACTGCCGTCGAGACATCAATCGCCTCAATCTCTCCACCCCTCTCACCCACTCCAACCTCTCCCCCGCAGAACGTGCAGCCCTCCGCTCCCTCCGCTCCAATCCCAACCTCACCATAAAACCCGCGGACAAGGGAGGTGCAGTTGTAGTATGGCGCACTGACCTCTACATCGCCGAGGCCGGACGCCAACTCTCCGACACCTCCTCCTACCGCCCGCTTGATCATGACCCCACCCCTGAGCACCAAACCATCATCTCGCAAACCATCCACAACCTCATCACCTCAGGTGACCTCCCACCCACGGCCTCCAACCTCATCGTTCCCCAACCTCGCACTGCCCGCTTCTATCTCCTTCCCAAAATCCACAAACCTGAATGCCCTGGTCGACCCATTGTCTCCGCCTGCTCCTGCCCCACCGAACTGATCTCCAACTATCTCGACTCCATTTTCTCCCCCTTGGTCCAGGAACTCCCTACCTATGTCCGTGACACCACCCACGCCCTCCACCTCCTCCAGAACTTCCAATTCCCCGGTCCCCAACACCTCATCTTTACCATGGACGTCCAGTCCCTCTACACCTGCATTCCCCATGCAGATGGCCTTAAGGCCCTCCGCTTCTTCCTGTCCCGCAGGCCCGACCAGTCCTCCTCCACTGACACCCTCATCCGCTTAGCCGAACTCGTCCTCACACTCAACAACTTCTCTTTCAATTCCTCCCACTTCCTACAGACAAAGGGGGTAGCCATGGGTACCCGCATGGGCCCAAGCTACGCCTGCCTCTTTGTAGGTTACGTGGAACAATCCCTCTTCCGTACCTACACCGGCCCTAAACCCCACCTCTTCCTCCGT
>NW_025966914.1:0-530 GCF_021869965.1 Rhincodon typus | reverse complement strand
TTCCTGCTCCTCTGATGCTGCTTGGCCTGCTGTGTTCATCCAGCTCTGCACCTTGTTATCTCAGATTCTCCAGCATCTGCAGTTCCTACTATCTCTAAATCTAAACCTGTTCAGCAAGCTGGATGCTTTATGAACTGCTTGCTCTACTTGTCCTGACCACCTTGTGTTACTTGTGCACATATATGCAAAGGTTCTTCTGCTGCTGCATCCTCTTTATTTATACGCAGTGTTCGTTCGACCAAATTATATCACTTAGCAACTTTGAACTCCATCTGCACCTATTTGCCCATTCCACCAACTTGTTTCTTCTCTTTTGAAGTTATACATTGTCCCCCTCACAATTTACAATGCTTATGACTTTTGCATAAATCAGAACTTTTTTTATAGTCCCTGTACACCTAAATCTAATGATTATTATTTACATATACCAGGAAAAGCAAGGGTCCCAACATCAACCCCCGGAGAATTTCACTGCAAACCTTTCTCCAGCCCAAAAAGTCAGTTCACTAAATCAGTCTGAATTAGCACAT
>NW_025966913.1:21222-28000 GCF_021869965.1 Rhincodon typus | reverse complement strand
TCCTTCAACAAGGTCTCATGCCTTCCAATGTTACCAAACCAAACTTGTTGACTTTTCTTAATAATAAGCTCTAGCGATCTTTCTTCATCCACCTCCTGAGGACTTGTTCATTCCTCTCATGTTCATTCCAACTAATCCACTCCATCCATCTACAGAATCACATTTTGCAACTTTCAAATCAATAGATATTCATTTTTCTCAGGGCCCATGTTTCAGTTCCACACCCAAAGCCTTCAGAAATGCATCTCAGTGTTTAGGCTTTTATTTGTTTTAAAGTTTTATTAACATGATTTTCATTCATATAGTGCCTTCCATATACTCAGGACATCTAAAACAGCTCATAAAGTGCCTTTGAATTGTAGTTATTGTTGTAATGCAGGAAATATCAATTAGAAGTTCCAATGGTGTAGCCGTTGCATGATTTGTTAACAATCATCAACATACGTTACACACTATGTGGTCTATTAAAGATTTTACGGGCACTAACCAGTCTATCTGTATGCATACAGAGTTGATTGTCAAGATTAAAATATTTTTTAGGCTTCCCCAAACTCAGCAACCTATAAGTGACACTGAGAACACTCCATCAATGAAGAAAAAGAGCTCTTATTTGAAATGAAGGGTTAGGAACGTGGAAACATAGGAACGGGAGTAGGCCATTCAACCCCTCGATCCTGTTCCGCCAATCAATGAGAAATGGCTGCTCTGTGACCTAACTCCAAATACCTGCCTTTGGCCCATATCCCTTAATACCTTTGCTTGGCAAAAAGTTATTTCTCTCAGATTTAAAACTAACTTCAGTCAGCTTTTTCTGTGATGAAATGCAATTAATTGCTGCAAATTAATTAACTATTGTTCATTGCATTAAGGCCATTATTTATCCAGCCAAGATGTGTTTGGTGTCCTTCAAAAGAAAATAGTGTGGTTAGACCATGTGTTTGCAATAACTTCCTGTGCAATGAAACAGAACATTCACTAAAAAAGACAGAATATTCTTCTCAAATCTTTTGGGAGGAGAGTTTCACTAGCAAGACCACCTCTAATACTCTTGAACTGAGTGACTTACTAAGTAATTTCAGAAAGCAATTGAGAGTAAAACCCACTGCTGTGGTCTAGAGTGCCTTATGGCCTGACCAAGTGAAAATGGCAGATTATCTTCCCTAAAGAATATTAGTGCACCAGATACATTTCAATGATACCTAATGATCGTTGTCATGGTTACCATTACTATGACCAGCTTTATATTCCAGAGTTTATTAATTTAATTGAAATTTCACCAACCATCATGGTGGGCATGTTCCCACAGTATTATCATAGTCCTGTGACATTATCATTATGTGACCACCTTCTCATAAGTAAGATAGAATAAGTGACAAAATATTAAATCTTTTTTTCAGTTTGGCAGAAATATTGCACCAAGAGGGCAGTTTTTGTCAGCTGCCCCTACAGTTCTTCTCTTGTATTGCACTGTTGAATGATATGGTACCTATAATACCTATATAAACCCTCTCATTTTATACAAAAACCTGCATTAAGTTTATGGTTTCTTTTAGTTTATCAAGTAACGTGCATTTCTTCAAATCTCTGCTATTTTTCAGAAGAAGAAAAGCCAAATCCAATTGTAAAGCAGAATTGGAAGGTATTGATAAATTACTGATACGATTCAATGTATTCTTGAATTAAATAGATCATTGTAATTTTGGGATATTCCTAGTTGACCCACTAAACTTCTGCATTTGTTTTCTTCTCCTAGTGGATGATGAACTTGTTTCTAAATGCATCACCATTAAAAGGCAATCAGACATGTGGCAAAACCAAAGCAAGAATATGTTTAAACAAAATACAAACCCAGAACTCAGAAGTTAAAGCTGGGAGGCAAATCCTTAACTGCTTGATTGTCCAGATCTGCAGAAAGGTTGGGATTTAATGCCTTAAACAAGAAAATGTTCATTTAAATCCAATCAAATTAGAGCATGCTGCAGCAAGGAAGATGAAACAGGCAGCAATAATTTGAACAGTTATGTAGCAAAACTGTGGTTACTTTGAAAAGAAGAAGAACTGACAGCTCGAGTGGCAAAGCTGGTTCTTTAAGGAGACTATAATGTTTGTGACAGCATTTTTTATCGTATTGTCTGAGGCCATGTAACAACCAAGCAAAACATGAGGCAAGTACCTGTCAGCCAGGTGTGAACAAAAAATCTTTCATCGTTGATTGCTGATGTTAGTATCAGAATGAAGCTGAGTCATTGTGTGCTGTATGTATGGAAACATTGTTCAACTGGGTGGGTATCAATACAACTGTTAAAATATGAAATGGAGGTAGAACATAACACTCATAAATCTCTAAAACAAACCAATACAAATACCTTTTGGGGAAATAGCTTTCAGGATTTTTCTTCTGCATCCCTCCTTCCCCTTGCCATCTTATGGCCATGTCATCAGTCAAGTACTAGAGGTACAAAGCCCTGGAATTCAGTATCCAAATCCCTCAGTTATTCCCTCTTTGTCCTCCTTTAAGAGCTTACTTAAAATGTATTTCTTTAATTTAACTATTAATTGCTTTTCCTAATACATACTTCTTTGGCTCAGTTCCAATTTTTATTTTGAATTTTAACGGTATTTTAAACAACAATACAGCACAGCAGGGGGACAGTCAGCCAATTTCAACCTCTGCTGGCTCATCAGTGGAGATACAGGACAGAATCTTCCAAGGCTCTGAATGACGAGGGCAGTGGTGGGAAAGTTTGGAAAATCATGTGACATGGCTAGAGAGGAGCAAAGAGCAAAAATGCCCCATTTTCCAACAAAGTGTTGAAGGGTAGATTGGGATTCTCACCAGTGAATGGTGAGAGGCCTATTTACATAGATTAGAATGCATTATCATGTCACTATTGTCTAAACACAGCTTATGAATATTTCATATTAAATATTAAATGGAAAATCCATTTCTGATGAAGGGTCTAGGCCCGAAACGTCAGCCTTCCTGCTCCTATGATGCTGCTTGGCCTGCTGTGTTCATCCAGCTCTGCACCTTGTTGTCTCAGATTTTCCAGCATCTGCAGTTCCTACTATCTCTGATACAGCTTATGAATATGCAGTTTCTGATTCTCCCACCTGAAGGATAGAAACCAGAAGGTGACAATTCATGACACAAAGTCAGAGCAGGTACCCGAAGAATCCAGCTTGCTGCTAGCTGCTCTGGACATTCATCATGGACACCAGACACTAACACCTAAGGGCATGCTCCACTGGCAGTGGCCACACACACCCACCGTCCCTGGATATTGACATTTAACATGTATCACCATCATCGCACCTTCGTGTCACATCTCCAATTCAATTGCAAGATGATTCTGCATTGCAATGCTGCACTTTGGAGTCTACTGACACTTTCCATTCGATTGCTACTGCGAGGGCACTTAATGCATAGAGACAGGCATCCAGCTCAGGTTCAAACAGGCTGCATCTCAGGACTGCTTATTCGCTCTTGGAATGGCCATTCATTTTGTGTCAAATTTAATGTTTAACGTATCAGCACCTTGCTTTTTTAGGCATTGCACTGTCATCCAGATCTTAGAACTTCACAGTACTTCTGAGTTGCCTTGCTGTGTAATGCAGAAACTTAGCCAGGCAATCTGTCCTTGTGTTGGCATTCATCAGTTCAGGGGGTTGTCGTACGCCTTTCAGATTGCTACATCAATCTCACACCCACTCCATGTGCCAGCAGTGTATGTGGCAAACACACTGCATGTGCATCAACCCAATGGCCATGTCTCAAAGTCAAAGGAGAGTAGTCCTCAGCCAAATCAAGTGGGGGGGGGGCTTCGTTAGTCAGTATGTTCCATGTACAGTCAGTCAAAGGTGATTTCAGCCCAGGGACTTGAACACAGTCACTTGACCACTACAGGCAGTCAGACTCTAGGATTCTGAAGCACCACAGGTTGGACATTGGGGCCTTGGTTAGTCTTGCAGATCCAATGTATTCAGTCAGGGCATTGGCACTACATCAGCCAAGGAGTCACAACATCAGCCAAGGAGTCACATGCATATCAGTCAGAGGCCCGGTCACCCATCAGTTTGGGCTGTCCACTGAAGTCAGTCAGGGGCTTGGGCCATAGCCAGTCCAGGGGGTTAGGTAGAGAAATTGAGGGATTCAAATCAGGAGATTGGAGGCAACAAGATGGGATGCAGAAGGGAGAAAAGTTGTGAAGGGGAAACATGCAACATATAGGGGAATGGAGACAATAGTGCATGATAATTTAAGGACATGGTATACTGCAGGATGGAATTATTGATAAACACTGGCTCCATGGATTCCATGTTGGGACTGTGCAGCACAATGGTGAGCATGACTAAACTGCAGGGCCAGGGCTCAAAAGGTAACATTGAGAACTGAAGACATGATTCCAAGTGGGATGTAGAAATATATGGAGGATCAGTATTGGTGGGCTGGCCAGGGATATCAGGATTAAAGGGGCACAGACGTTATCCCTTCATTAGCAGGCTGAGCCTGAAATTCACTGTCCCAAGTGCAATCTGCATTGTCATCCGTAATCAGATGCCTCTTAAAAGTGCATAATGATCACTACAAATGGAAAATGGGTGCTACAGTGGGCAGAGTTAATGACTTTTTTTCTGTTTGAGTATATGGACATTGGGGAAAGAGTAGTATTGACAGGACAGGGAAGCTGTGTGACTCGGTTATTAAACAGAGTGAGATGTTTGTGCACTGGTCTGTGCAATATGTCAGCGTTGCCAAATATGTGCCCTGAGAAGTATTAGTTTGTGGTTGCTCTCCCACTATGTGCCTGGTCAAACGTAACTCCAGGCTGCCCATGCATGACCAGGTGAATGGTTGGACTTCAAATACATCACTAACATTCGGGATCCTAAGATGCCTCAGCAATGGCAAGTACTTCTACATACAGCGAATGGGAATATGGGATGAATGCAGTGACACAGGTGTGGTGCATAGGTAATGAGGTTTGGATGACAGTGTGAGAAAATTTCCTGGGCCTTGCAGAGAGAAATCCTCTGTGAACTTCACCAGAAATGACACTTATCAGTTTGCTGATAAAGTTCAGCCTTTAAAATTAATCCCACTCCCTTCCTTTTAGTCCTATCCCCTCCCTCTTTTTCCAGAGGTTCATTTTCCTTTCCTCCAAGAGTTGTTTAATTCCCTTTCAAAAGTTATTTTTGAAGCTGCTTCCACTAACCTTTCAGGAAGTGCATTTCAGGTTACAACAGTCCCTTTGTGTAACTGACGACATCTAATGTATCTTGCTTTCTCAATCAAAAACTGATTACAATTTTGAATACCACTACCAGATCTCCTCTTAAAACATTCTTCTTTCAGAAGAACCACCAAATGTATCCAGTACCTCCAAATAACTTTAGTCCCTCGTAATCCCTGACACATTCCTCTGTATTGACACCCTGTCTAAGGTATGGACATTCTTTTCAAAATGTGTGCCCAGAATTAATGACAAGACTGCAGCTGTGGTCTAAGCTGTGTTTTGTAACAGTTTAATACAACTTCTTTGTTCCTATTCTCTATGCCTCTACTCATCAAACCAAAGATTCTTATGCTTTTTAACAGCATTTTCACCCTGAAATATCTCTGCTCCTGCAACTCCTTTAAAATTCTACAATTTGGTTTTCAATATTTCTCCTCATTCTCCCCACCAAAATGACTTATTTCACGCTCCTCTGACTTGAATTTCCTCTGTTATGTGACTGTTTTGAAATGAATCTGCATTGGTCCTCCTGAAGTTCATCACCATTCTTCTCAATTCTTAGTCAATTTCACGGTCACACTACCATTAATCTTTTAATCCCATCAGCTTTACTTTTCATAAAACATTCATTTTGTGGTTTTATCCTACAGTTTCTTGAAAGTCCATATTTCTATCAAATTGTAGTCATTTATTTCTTTTCTTCTTCACTTATGGGATGTGGGCACCCCTGACATGGTTACAGGATGGTCATGACTGGGAGTTAAATATCCAGGGGTATCAAACTGTTTGGAAGGACAGACAGGAAGGTAAGGGAGGTGGTGTTGCTCTGATTTTTAAGGGTGATATCAGGGCGGTAGTGAGAGATGGTACAGGTTCTACTGAACAAAACGTTGAATCCATTTGGGTGGAAATTAGGGATAGCAGGGAGAAGAAGTCACTGATAGGTGTGGTCTATAGGCCACCAAATAATGACATCGTGGTGGGATGGGCAATAAACATAGAAATAGCTAAAGCATGTAAAAATGGTACAGCAATTATCATGGGGGATTTTAATCTACATATCGATTGGTCAAACCAGGTCGGCCATGGTAGCCTTGAGGAGGGGTTCGTAGAATGCATCCGCGATAATTTCCTTGAACAATATGTAATGGAACCTACGAGGGAGCAAGCTATCCTAGTTCTAGTCCTGTGTAATGAGACAGGAATAACTAATGATCTCATAGTTACGGATCCTCTCGGAAGGAGCGATCAGAGTACGGTTGAATTTAAAATACAGATGGAGCGTGAGAAGGTTAAATCCAGTACCTATGTCCTGTGCTTAAACAAAGGAGACTATGAAGGAATGAGGGAGGAGTTAGCTAAGGTAGAATGGGAGCAAAAACTTTATGGTGGGTCAATTGTGGAACAGTGGAGGACTTTCAAAACGATTTTTCACAGTGCTCAGCAGAAGTATATTCCAGTGATAAGGAAGAACTGTAGGAAAAGAGAGAGCCAGCCATGGATGTCTAAGGAAATAAAGGAAAGTATCAGATTGAAAAAAA
>NW_025966913.1:0-1222 GCF_021869965.1 Rhincodon typus | reverse complement strand
ACAGGGTCACCGGACCCGAAACGTTAACTCTGTTTTCTCCTCCACAGATGCTGCCAGACCTGCTGAGCTTTTCCAGCAACTTTGTTTTTGTTCCTGATTTACAGCATCCGCAGTTCTTTTGGTTTTTATTGAGACCAAGAGGACGTTGGCATGTCCAACAAAGTCCATTAAAACCACATTACAAAAAGCAGATTGATGTGGGCCATCTCAGGAAAGAGGAATAGATGAAGGCAAATAGACAGATGCGATCCAAGAGGAGTTGGAAAATTGCCTTGTGGTAATTTTCCAAAATTCAGTGGACTCTGGGGCAGTTCCAGCAAATTGGAAAACGGCAAATGTGATGCCACTGTTTAAAAAAGGAGGTAGACAAAAGATGGGGAATTATAGGCCAGTTAGCTTAACTTCTATAGTGAGGAAAGTGCTTGAATCTATCATCAAGGAAAAAAATAATAAGATATCTAGGTAGAAATTGTCCTGTTGGGCAGATGCAGCATGGGTTCATGAAAGGCAAGTCATGCTTAACTAACTTAATGGAATTCTATGAAGACATTACGAATGCGGAAGACAATGGGGATCTGGATTTCCAAAAGGCATTCAACAAGGTGCTGCACAAAAGGCTACTGCATAAGATAAAGGTTCACAGTGTTATGGGCAATTGTATTAGCATGGATAGAGGATTGATTAACTAACAGGAAGCAAAGAGTGGGGATAAATGACTGCTTTTTTTATTGATGATCAGTGGCTAGTTTCGTGCCTCACGGATCAGTGTTGGGACCGCAATTGTTGACAATTTACATCAATGATTTGGAATTGGGGACCATGTGTAGTGTAGCAAAGTTTGCGGATGACACTAAGATGAGTGGAAGGGCAAAGTGTGCAGAGGACTCTGAAAGTTCGCAGAGGGATATAGATAATTTAAGTGAGTGCGCAAAGATAGAGTACAACGTTGATACATGTGAAGTCATTCATTTTGGTAGGAATAACTGTAAAAAGGACTATTCTTTGAACAGTAAAAAATTGCAGCGTGCTGCTGTGCAGAGGGACTTGGGTGACCTTGTACATGAATTGCAGAAGGTTGGTTTGCAGGTGCAGCAGGTAATTAAGAAGGCAAATGGAATTTTGTCCTTCATTGCTAGAGGGATTGAGTTTAAAAGCAGGGAGGTTGTATTACAGTGGTATAGGGTGCTGGCGAGGCCACACCTGGAGTACTGTGTGCAGTTTT
>NW_025966912.1:27513-28098 GCF_021869965.1 Rhincodon typus | reverse complement strand
AAGCCATGCATTATACTCACAGTAGTTTAGATGTGGACCCAATATGTCCATTTACTGCAGTGTAGTTCACACTGAATCAAAAACTTCCACATTTGTGATTGAGCGTGCAGGAGAACTTACCTGGTCAGTTCTTTATTTGACATGTTCCAGATGGGTGTGTACCATTTCAGCGGTGAAGGAACTCATCGTTCAGTGAAATGTTCAGAAAAATGACACCAATAACAATGGGACACAGCCTCCATTGAATACTCCGGCCCAGATATTCTGACTGTAATTACTACTGCAATCATGTTTTTTCAATGCCAGTACTGCGCTCAACATT
Source organism: Rhincodon typus (assembly GCF_021869965.1). Lineage (NCBI taxonomy): Eukaryota > Metazoa > Chordata > Chondrichthyes > Orectolobiformes > Rhincodontidae > Rhincodon > Rhincodon typus. The sequence goes on along the minus strand of NW_025966912.1, from coordinate 27,776 downwards.
TCGAACTAGAAATTCTGATTCCAGCCGCCACCCCCCAACCCCTACTCCGAAATGCAGAGTGTAGCTGAAATGAACACAGTTTCACCCTGGTTCAGTCGCTGAGGGTTGGGGGAACACATCGCAGCGCAGCCAGACCCTGACAGCGGCTGTGAAAAGTACGTAAGGTAAGTGGGGGGTTAGATGGCAGTTTGTTCGAGAGTTGGTATCATGAAAGTGGTGGACTGCTGAGGGGAGGCTAGGGTTGAGTGGTGCTGAGGCTGTGG
>NW_025966912.1:17563-27413 GCF_021869965.1 Rhincodon typus | reverse complement strand
CCAAGTTCAATGTCTTACATTCAATCCCAGACCAGTGATATATACCAGGAAATCAGGTGACCAATACTGAAGGCTGAGGAAATGTCAAGGACCTGTAGAAATAGTAATATGTGATCAAGGAATTGGAGACAGATTGCAGCGCACGAAGATGCCGCATGTTTTGGTCAGTAAAACCGCATGAACTCTTTCCTAAAACCAGCTTTGAAGTCGCTAACATCTTCAGACGAGCAGTGCCTCAACTGAATTATTTTCGCCATGCACATGCGCACAAATCGTATAATTCATTTCATGTATATCACAACCATTCCTTCCATCGGTCATCTTCTTCCTTCAGCGAAAATCTGTCAACATTATCAGATACGCCTTTCCGTTCACAAATTCATGTTGACTCTCCGGGGTAAATCAATCACTCTTGAAGTGATTTTACACGGTCTGTCAGAGTTTTTACATTTTATTTTTCCAGCGCAGAAAACGTAATAGGAGCTAGTCCCCTCTACTTGCCCCTCACCACTCCCCCCTTCTTATTACTTCTATCGCACAACGTCCAACGCAAGGCAATAATTATTGTCTGTTGTCTCCATTTCTCTGATCTGTGATCCTCACTGATCCATTGGTGCGTGACCCCTATTGCTCGCAAGTAGGAACAGCAAACAACCCACCGAAATTCTCAGAGTTTGTCAGAAACAGCTCATGCGAGCAAACGGATTCTGTCTGTGCGGTGAACATTCACTTTGGAACACCTTAAGATTTAAAAACAAAATAACCGATTGTACACAATGAAGAACATTATTTGGGCATTTGTGAGCTTCTCCAGTTCCATTTATATTCAAAATTGAGTAGCGTTTCGGTGAAAAATGTGGGCATTAGCCTGAAAAAGTTGAAATATCGAAAGCGTTAATTTCATATAAAAATGCAACACTCAGGACCTCTGATTGTTTCGAGGCTCGAGTTTATTTTAACCTTGCATAGAACTGAAACATTCATCCTCCCTCCCCATGTGTACAGAAATTGTTGGAACAGTTGAGATATTGTTGCAGCGACTGTGAAAATTTCAAATTTCAGAAGGGCGGAGTACCTCACTTTTCAATCAAAACCGGGCAGATTATCCCTGTGTTGCAAGCAACGTTCAAATAAGACATAAAAACCAAAAGAACTGCGGATGCTGTAAATCAGGAACAAAAACAAAGTTGCTGGAAAAGCTCAGCAAGTCTGGCAGCATCTGTGAAGGAGAAAACAGAGTTAACATTTCGGGTCCGGTGACCCTTCCTTAGAACTCGGGTCACCGGACCCGAAACGTTAACTCTGTTTTCTCCTTCACAGATGCTGCCAGAACTGCTGAGCTTTTCCAGCAACTTTGTTTTTGTTCAAATAAGACTTGGCAAGCAGCAGCGGAGAATGGTTCCGACAAGCCGAGTGAAGCTGGTTCCACACAACAATTCAGAGAAAGCATCATCGTGAAAGTCAGGGATCAATCTGATAGGTCGTTTAATTATGGAATGAAATATTCACATACTTTCAGCGAAAGTGAGCACTGAAATCTCGCTCATTTAATCTGGGTTTATTTTGTTGAAAACCGATTTAAAGGCACAGACTGGCGATGGCTGGGAATCAAACCCGGGCCAGCTGCTTGGAATGCAGCTCTGCTCGCCACGATACCACCATCGCTGTGCCCGCCGCGGCCTGGTCATTCTCAAACATACGAAAGAAAGATCATCATCATGACCAAGTGATTTGGTCTGGAATAAATCAGAAATGGTTTGCAAAGCTCAACAGGTATGGCAGCATCAGCATCAGTACTTCACATTCCGAAGAACAATAACTGGTTTCGAAAGGTTCACTCTACTTTCAGCGTACAGAAGCTTGCAGACCTCAATATTTTCGACAGCAATTTCTGTGCTTTATTTTCGATCTCCGGAATCTGCAACTCCTCGCTTTTAATACAACAGGCATTAAACAAACGAAGCTGATTCATTTGTCAGGCGGTAAGCTACCTGATTCATTGAGGCAGATGTGAAGGAGAACCTTCAATCGGAGTGCGATATGGGTCCTTGAAACCATTGAGAGGATTGCAGAGGTTGCGATATCTCACCTAACAACACAGCTCTTTACGCTGTCCCGATTCAGATACAGAAGATGGCTGATGAGCAGATGAGGTACGGTCAGGTGGGAGCCTGGCGATTTTTAGCATGCGGAAGTACAGTGTGCGTGCATCTGATGACATTCTGTGAGTCTGACTAATAGCAGTCATTCCTGGCATTGGATCCTCTGAGGGGTGACGTATCTGTGAACAGAGCAAACTGGTCCTCTTGTTCCTCTTGTTCCTCTTGGGAATATCATTCCCAAATGACTCCTCTCCAAGATTATAACGAGTAATGTGTCTGTGCCTCCTCTAATCAGTAAACATCCATGTTCAGCAATGTGGTAACATTTATTGTCCGAAATTGAGGGTGATAAGAACCAAACCTACATTTCTCAAAATATATTACATTGTGGCCTCGACACCAGCATCTTCATTTCTAAAGGCGAGTGCAAGTCATTGCATGTTGATTGGTCAAACTGACAGGCTTGAATCAAAACACACCTTATTCGCACACTGTCGTCAATATACAGACAAAAGGACCGAACATTGGATTAACCAAATTCTATTGGAAAACGTAACTGATTAATAGTTTATGTGACTACAAAACAGCAACTGTTCCAAGATTGTTTAAAATTCACACTTGACAAAGGCTAATTCAGTATTGACAAAGGCTAATTCTGTAAAATAGATTGTCTGATGCAATTCTGGACAATGACTTTCACAGATTTGCTCAAATTTAAATTTTCTGTCAATGTTCTAGACAGAGGTCAATAGGTTGTTTGCAGGGACAGTTCAGATCACTCTGAAGTTTGATTTTGACCAATCTATAAGAAGCACGACAGATTTGTAAACAGTGATCTCTTCTGGAATTTCACAATTCTCTGAATGGAGTTCCATTTCACAGCTTTTTTTCCTCAAATGACCAGACAATGAAGATCTGCCCGCAGTATCCGTACAACCAATTCCACAACTCTGATATATACAAGGAAATCAGGCGACTAATACTGAAAGCTGAGGATAAGTCAAAGAACTGTCGAATGCCATCACGGCACTCCAACATTAACTCTGCTTTCTTCTCGCAAGTAGTTTCAGACTGCTCAGTTTGTCCATAAATTTCTTTTTCTTTATTAATTCTCAAGAAACCATTTGCAATCAACTCTCCAATCACACCAACATCTGTCCATCATTGCCTTTCACTTTTGCCTCGTTATCAATCTAACCTGTCACTTTCCTTTGCATATCTTAGCTGATCAGACTGTAATATGCGATTGGGGAATTGGAGACAGATTGCAGCACAGAAAGATGTCACATGTTTTGGTCAGTGAAACCACATGAACTCTTTCCGAAGACCAGCTTTGAATATGCTAACATCTTCAGACTGGCAGTGTCACAACTGAATTATTGCAGGCATGCACATGCGCACTAATCCTATAATTCATTTCATGCACATCACAACCACTTTTATTTGATCTAATTATTGATCCAACCTGACACTTTCCATTGCAATCTTGCTGAACATACTGTCTTAGATGGCCGAGACATTAGAGAAAGATTACAACAAATAACAGGTCCATCATCTTTGGTTCAGTAAAACCAAATTAACTCTCTGTCAAAATCCAATATTGAATCAGGGACCTTCACATCTCCAGTCTAACACCCACACCAACTGAACTGTGCCAGCTAAACACAATGAACCAGCATTTGGTAATCTATTTGGTCTAAATCACAAACATTTCTTCCCTTCGCCAATTTTGTTTCTTTAAAGAAACTCAATCAGGTTGATCAGACACAATCGTCGTCGAAAAATCCATGCCAGCGCTCCTGGATTAATTAATCCTCTTCTAAATGATCATTGAAAACTGCTCTGAGTCTTTCCAATCATTTTCCCACCACTGGAAATGTAACAACAACTCAGCTCCACTCATTATTTCTAACTCACACGGCCCAACACAAGGGAACATTTTTTTTTTTAAATGCTGATGCTGAAGCTACCCTCTCAAAAAAAGACATTGCTGCAGAAATTCAGCAGGTCAGGCAGCATCTGTGGAGAGAGAAACAAAGTTAACGTTTCAGGTCCAATGAGCCTTTTTCACAAGGGGACTAATTATTGTCTGTTGTCTCCATCTCTCTGAATCCGGGAACTTCACTGTTCTGCAGGTTAGTGACTCCAATTGGTCGCAAGCAGGAACTGCAGCCAACCCACAGAACTCTGCTTTCTCTCTCCAAATGGTACCAGAACTGTTAAGTTTCACCAGCAACGTCTGTGTTGTCTTTCAGATCTCCAGTACCCAAATTTCTTTGTTTGAAATAGACCTGATGTTGACCCACCGAAGTGGCAGGTGACAGCCTTCCTCATTCATTGAGGCAGATGTCAAGAAGCATCTTAAACCGGAGAGGGATCTGGATAAGTGGAGAGGTTTAGAGAGGGAGTCCAGAAGTTTAGACAGCTCAGCTAAAGGCACGGTGCTTAATGCTGTGCCAATTGAAATACAGAAAATGGCAGAGGAGCAGATGACCTGAGACAGGGTGGGAGCTGGGGGATATTTAGGATGTGGAAGTTTGGTGTGTGCATTGCTAACATTCAGTCGGTCTGCCTAATATCCATCATTCCTGGCACTGGATTCACTGAGGGGGTGAAGGGTCAGTGGACAGAGCGGAGTGTGCCTGTTGTTCTGTTCCTGACTCACTAGCCCCTGCTCCGTTATTGGGGACTCACTCTCCCAGGGAATATACTGTCCCCAGTTTTGTCCTATCCCTGGCCTTTATCCTTGGGTGAACTGACAGCTGGTCATCTGAGGATTATCATTCCCAAACTAACTCCTGTCCAATAAAACAATTATTGTGTCTGTGTATCCTCCTCTAAAATGTAAACGTCATTGTTCAGGAGCGTGGAGACATTTATTGACAGAATTTCAGGATGTTATAAACCAAGCCAAACCCACTCAAAATATTTTAAGAAGATTGTACGGATACCAACTATTTCTTCTTTTCTAAAGCCAAATGTAAGGCGTTTCATTCCGGATAAAATTCAATTCGTCAGATCATCAGGCTTGAAGCAAAACACACTTTATTTCTACACTATCGTCGAAAAACAGGCAAAAGGAAGAAATATTGGAATAACTCAACTCTGCTGGAAAAATTAACTGAATAAAATATTATTTAACTACTAAACAGCAACTGTTCCAATGTAGTAACATTCCGTAAACACACGCTTGTCAAAGGCAAATTCAGTAAAATAGATTGTCTCACATGCAATTCTGGACAAAGACTGTAACAGATTTGTTCAAAATTGCATTTACTTTCAGTGTTCTAGAAACAGAACAATAGTTTGAGGGGACAGTTGAGATCTCCAGTTTCATGCCGACGAGTGTGTGGTAGGGATGATAGATCTGTAACCAGTCATCTCTTACTGAATAGAGTCATAGAGATGTACAGCACAGCAACAGATCCTTTGGTCCCACTTGTTCATGCCGATCAGATGTCTTTTAAATGTTGTAATTGTACCAGCCTCCACCACTTACTCTGGCAGCTCATTCTCACAACATCCTCCAAATGGAATTCTATTTCGCAAGTATGTTTGCCCAGCTGACTATACGATGATCTCCCTGCAATGTATGGACAACTCTCCCAATACCAAAGACTTATATTTTGCCATCTGCGAATTAGACATCATACGTCCAAGTGCAGATCAATGATATACACCAGGAAATCAGTTGACAAGTACTGAAGCTTGAGGATAAATCAAGGAACTGTAGAATTCCATCACTGGAGTCGAAATATTAACTCTGTTCCCACAAATGGTTTCAGACTGCTGAGTTTCTTCAGAAATTTCTGTTTTTATGAATCCCGAGAAAATTTTACAAAACCAACTTTCGAATCACACAAAGACTAGCCTGTCATTAACCTTTCACTTTGGCCTCATTATCAATCTAACCTGTCACTTACCCTTGCACCTCCTTGATGACCAGATAGTAACAGGACCAGGCAACTGGAAACAGATTACAACACAGAAAGACACCACTTGTTTAGGTCAGTGAAACCAAATGAACGCTTTGCAAAAACCAGCTTTAAACCAACTTAGATCTTCAGACTAATGGTGTCTCAACTGAACTGCTTCAGGTAGGAACATGCGCACTAATCCTATAATCTATTGATCTACATCACAAGCACTCCTAACATCAGTTATCTTCTTCCTTCAAAGAAAATCTGTCAAGATCATCAGACACGTCTTTCCCTTAACAAATCCATGCTGACTCTCCTGGATTAATCAATCACTCTTATGATTATTTGTATGGCCTTGGAGTTTTTACAATAGTTTTCCCTGGAAATGTATTAGCAGCTGGTCCCCTCCCCAACACCCCCCACCCCCCCACCCTTCCCCGCTCACTTATTATTTCTAACTCACACCATCCAACACAAGGGCAATAATTATTGTCTGTTGTCTCCATCTCTGTGATCTGGGAACTTCACTGTTCCACGGGTTAGTGATCCCTATTGATCGCAAGCTGGAACTGCAGCATTCATTCAGCATCTGTCAGGGTTAATGAAGCAGCTCATGTCATAGAGTCACAGGGAAATACAGCACGGAAACAGACCCTTTGGTCCAACTTGTCTACGCTGACCAGGTATCCTAAATAAATCTAATCCTATTTGCCATCATTTGGCCCATATCCCTCTAAACCCTTCCCATTCATCTACCCATCCAGATGCCTTTTAAATGTTGCAATTGTACCAGCCTCCAACACTTCCTCTGACAGCTCGTTCCATAAATGCACCACCTATGTGTGAAAAAGTTGCCCCTTATGTCTGTTTTCAATCTTTCCCATCTCACCTTAAACCTATGCCCTCTAGTTTTGCACTACCCTGCCCTGGGGAAAAGATCTTATCTATTCACCCTATCCAAGCCCCTCATGGTTTTAGAAACCTCTATAAGGTCACCCGTAAGCCTCCAACGCTCCATGGAAAATAGCCCCAGCCTATTCAGCCTCTCCCTGTCGCTCAAACCCTCCAACTCTGGCAACATCCTTGAAATCTTGTAAATGATGTGAGCAAACAGATTCTGTCTGTGCACTGAACACTCAGTTTGGAACGTATTAAGATTGAAAAATAAAACAACCGATTGTACAGAATAAAGAATATTGTTTGGATACTTGTCAGCTTGTCCAGTTACATTTTTATTCAAAATTGAGCAGTGTTTCACAAAAAAACAATTGAGCGTTTGCCTGAAAGTGTTGAAATATAGAAAGTGTTAATTTCATCTAAAAATGTAACACCTCTGATTGTTTTGAGATTCAAGTTTATTTTAACTTTGTATAGATCTGACACATTCACCCTCCCTCTCCATCTCTACAGAAGCTGTTCTAACTGTTCAGTGGTTCCACCTGCTTCCGTCACTGTTTCAAGTTCACAACGGGAGCAGTAGTTCACTTTTTCAGCAAAAAACAAACCCATCCTTGTGCTGCAATCAACATTTTAACAAGAAATGGAAAGCAGCAGCGGGGATAGCTTCCGACATGCTGAGTAATGCTGCATGGTTTCACAAAAACCATCATCATGAAAAGCAAGGAGCCATCTGATGGATCTGTTTTATTACTGAATGAAACATTCATGTGCCTTCAGAGAAAGTCAATGACGAATCTCAATCCTTTCGGGGTTTGCCCGTTGTAAACCGTTTTAATGGCATGGCACTGCAATGGCAGGGAATCGAACCAGAGTCGACTGGATAGAGCGCAGCAGGCCAGGCAGCATCAGAGGAGCAGGAAAGTTGATATTTTGGTAAAATCCGCAAACAGTCTTAACAAGATCCTTATCATGACATTCGAATGACCTGAGCGAACAGTAAAGATTGTTAGCAAGGCAGAACAGGACTGACAGTAGCAGAACTCTTTAGTGATGAAGAAAAGGCATCGAATTCAAAACGTTAACTCTCCACAAATGGTGCCAGACCTCTGAGTATCTCCAACAATTTCTGTTTTTGTTTATGAATCCCGAGAAAATGTTTTGAAACCAACTCTGTAATCGTACAAAGACGAGTCTGTCATTACCTTTCACTTTGGCCTCATGATCAGTCTAACCTGTCACTTTTCCTTGTTGACCACACCATCAGATAGAGCCAGGGAATTGGAGGCAGATTACAGAACAGAATGAAGCAGTATGGCGTGTTATGTTTGTCTCAGTCAAGCCCAGTGAATGCTTTGCTAAAACGATGCTTGAGCGAGGTCAGATCTTCAGTCTAACGCTTTCTCAAATAAGATTTTCCAGACAACGATCTGCAGCACTATTCCTATCATCATGAGAAACAGGAAAAACACTCTCAAGGATTGGTGAAATTGCGGATAGTGAGGAGGATTGTCAGAGGGATATGGAGCAGATGAAGCCATGGGCAGTAAAATGTCAGATGGAGTTTAATTGTGAAAAAAAAAACTGTCAAGTTGATTAGACATGATGTTCACTTAGAAATCCATACTGACTTTCCTTGATTAATCAGTTCTGAAATAACCATGCATAGGATCTCTCAGAGCTTTCCCAGCTCTGAAAATGTAGCAGCAGCTGCTCCCTACACTTATAATTTGATATCGTTTGGAAAACCTCTGCAATATCGACCTCGTTCATTTCATCCTGAGCATTTTTCTGCTGAAACTACAGCAGCGCGATGGCCAGGAATCGAAGTCAACTGCTTGGAAGGCAGCTATGCTCACCAATGTACAACCATCACTCTGCCAACTGCTTGCTTGCACTTCCCAAAACCGTGATTATGACCAATTGAATGGGGCTGAAATTAAAAAAAAAACAGAAATTGCTGGTGAAACTCAGCAAGTCTGGCAGCGGCAGCATCAGAACTCCCAGCTCTGAAGAACAATTACTGGACTTGAAAGACTCATTCTGCGTTCTCCCCACAGGTACTGGCAGACCTCCTCAGTTAGAACAAAGAACAAAGAGTACAGCACAAGTACAGGCCATTCAGCCCTCTAAGCCTGCACCGACATATTTTGTCCAGCCATACTAAAACTGTCCTCACAGGATTTGTATCCTTCTATTTCCCCTCCTATTCATGTATTTGTCCAGGTATTTCTTGAATATTGCTATTGTGTCTGTTTCCACCACCTCCTCTGGCAGCGCGTTCCAGTCTGTCACCAACGTTTGCATGAAAAACATGCCTTGCACATCTCTCTTCAACTTGCCCCCCCCAACCCCCTCCCACCCCGACCACCAACTTGAACCTGTGTCCCCTAGTAATGACTCCTCCACCCCGGGAAAAAATCCTCATACTTTCCACTCTACCCATGCCATTCACAATCTTATAAACTTCTGTCAGGTCGGCCCTCAATCTCCTGTGTTCCAGTAAAAACAAACCTCATCTATCCAACATTTCTCAAAGCTAAAATTCCCCATACCAGGCAACATCCTGGTAAACCTTTTGTGTACCCTCTCCAAAGCATCCACATCCGTCTGATAGCGTGGTGACCCGAACTGTATGCATTATTCCAAGAGTGGCCGAACTAAAGTTCTATAAAGCTGCAGCATAACTTGCCTGTAGTTCTATTCAGTGCCCCTTCCAATGAAGGTAAGCATGTCATAGACTGTTTTTCGTTACTACCTTATCTTCCTGAATTGCCATCTGCAGTGATCTGTGGACCTGAACACCCAGATTCTTCTGCAAATTAATACTCATTAGATTTCTGCCGTTCACTGTATAATTTCCATCCGTACTTGACCTGTCAAAATGCATTACCTCACACTTGTCCAGATTAAACTCCATCTACCATTTTT
>NW_025966912.1:3490-17553 GCF_021869965.1 Rhincodon typus | reverse complement strand
ATGGACTGACTCAGTCCAAGGTCAGAGAACAGTTTAACACTGCGATCATATATTCAGGGACTGAGTGATCACAATTAATACTCACCAAAAAGAAAACTGACCACCGCCAACTGATGTAGTTCTGGCAGGAATAAGCCCAGTATCGATTGTGGGAGTGCGGTCCAAATCAACAAGGAATCACCAGATAAATTGGCTAACCAGCTCGATGTCTGTATTGGTAGGGACATGGAGTTCATGTATTCACATCTACGATGATATTATCATGACTTCCGCTTTTCGGATTGCCTGGCTGTCTCCCTCTCTCTCACTCATACACACACACACACAGACACATGCTCTCTCTCTCTCACACACACACACTCACACACACATGCTCGCTCTCATACACACACACACTCACACACACATGCTCTCTCTCTCACGCACACACACACACACACTCACACACAGTCACACACACATGCTCTCTCTCTCACACTCACACACACTCACTCACTCACACTCACAGACTCACACTCACTCACACACTCACACACTCTCACACTCACACACACTCACTCACACACACTCACACACACACACACGCACTCACACACACACACTCACTCACACACACTCACACACACACTCACTCACATTCACTCACACATTCTCACACTCACACTCACTCACTCACACTCACACACACTCACTCATTAACACACTCACTCTCTTCCATGTCCCCTCTCTCACCTTTGACAACATCAAAGGTCCGCAAAGAAAAATCAAGTCTTCACATCTTGGTCCCTGAATAATCTGGTTTAACTTCAGCCAGTCTGCAATGTCTCAAGGCACAACAAAATTATGTAAAACACAGGTGGTGCGTTGGTTAGCACTGCTGCCTCACAACGCTTGGGACCTCTGTTCAATTCCACCCTTAAGTGACTGTGTGGAGTTTGCACATTTTCTCTGCATCTGAATGGATTTCCACGAAGTGTTCTGGTTTCTTCCCACAGTCCAAAGATGTGCAATTTAGGTGGATTGGCTCTGCTTAATTGCCCATTGTGTCCAGGGATGTGCAGGCTCGGATTAATGCCTACTCACTGGGCCAATTGATCTCTTTCTTCACTGTAGGGATTCCATGAATAATGGAAGAAGTGGTAGACCAGGAATTTAGAGCCCAGCAAGTGTAACCTTAGTGGTGGGCAAGTTATCGGAAAGAATTCTTGTCAATACAGATCTTAATCAGGGATAGTCAGCAAGAATTTGTTAAGGGAAGCTTATGTTTAACAAGCTTGTTATTTTTTTCTTGAGGAGAAAAACAAGATTGTTGATGGTTTAATCTACATAGATTTTAGCAAGCTTTTGATAAATTCCTTCATGTTGGGCTGATAAAGTAAAAGCCCACAGAATGGAAGGCAAAATGGGACCTTGGATGCAAAATTGGTTGAGAGGCAGGAAACAGAGGCAGATAGTAGAAATATGTTTCTGTGACTTGCAAAATGTTTCCAGAGGGGTTGCAGAGAGCTTGCTGCTGAGGCCTTGCTATTTATGCTATTTATAAGCATATGAAATGAAAATTGGTGAGGTGGTCAACAGTGAGAAGGAGGGCGAAAACTGGAGGAGAATAACAACAGATTGGTCAGCTCTAAAGAGCAAAGGCAAATGGAATTCAACGTGGAAAATAGTGAGGCATAATATACTTGGGAAAGGCTAACAAGGACTATACAATAACAGTAGGACCATGGAAAGGAGTGAAGACCAGTGGTAATTTGAGATATAAATCCACAGATTCCTGAAGCTACAGGTCAGATAGATACAGTGGTTAAGAAGGCAGATATGATACTTCCATTTATTAGCCAAGGCATAGAATAAAAGAGCAAGGAGGATATGCTGGAATTTTATAAATTGTTGTTTAGGCCACAAACAGTAAGTGGGTCACCACCCAGCCCATACACCCCTCGCTACTCTTGTAATCTCTCACAGCAAATACATCCCTCCTTATCCCTGTATCATCCTCCAGTGATGCAGGGTTTGGCAAGTTCAGAGGAGGAGAGTGACATTTCGCATAAAAAAGTTTCTGACCCACGTTAAGAATCAGTTCTGGATAATTTATCAATTTAAATAAGCTCTAAATTTCCTCAGAATAATCCCAGGAGCATTAATTCCCCATTCCCACCCAAACCCTCAGTCAGCTCAAAAGGAAGAATTTTGGATTAACTTTTCAAACCTTACCATCTTCTGTCTGATCACCTCGCTGATGAGCTTTTTATAGCATTGTGTTCTCCTTGTAACACGAGGCTGTTTTGATCCTCTTTCTGATCACAGTCACTCCCAGACCGATCAGCCAGAGACACGGTCAGTGCAGTGACCTTGCCTTCCCTGGGTTTATTCGTGCCTCAGACGAAGCCAGTTTACAAACCGACTGTAATGTCGGATCTCTCTCTGTGATGTACACGGTGAGGCCTCACTTGTTCTGTGAGGTCACACTGTCCAGTTCCAGGGATCTCACCGCGCGGAGTTACTGAAAGGAATCAGTTTTCTGAGGCTGCAGTATGTTGATAATCGAAACTGCACAAAGCTGTTCCAGACACAGACAGTACGATGTATGTGTAATGGGCAATGATGGGATCGTCATGATTCTTTGTGCTATCTCTTGGTAAGACCATGGTAAGCCTTTTGCGGTAGGTTAATTGGTGGTATGGGCATGACAGCAAGGGGTGGGCTGAAGTGGTGGAAGCAGATCTTCCTGCCGATCGATGTGAGACTCACAGGCTGAACAAGACTCCAGGTTATGGCTGGGCCCAAGTCCCTGTCTTGGTGGCTCCAAATACCTTTATGGAGAAATGATTTGGACTTTAAGATCCAGACGCTTTTGTTGCCATTTAGCTTTCTTTTATTTCTGCTGTTGTTTCTTTTCCAAATACTGATTTTGTAACCAAGATGGTGGCAGAGAATGGAGACTTTAAACCCTTTTATCAACGTGCTCATATATTCCTATACTTGCGGACATGTGACAATAAAATCGAAATCTAATTCTAAATGTAACATCAAACCTCCAGGGAGTCAATTAGCTTAACTGAGCAGTTACATTATTTCGAGTCATTTAACAAATATACTCAGGAATGGTTTGGTTTGTATAAATCAGATGGAAAGCAATAGTTAGCAATGACATTAGATAATTTAGTAAGACAAAATTTACAACTGGAAAGTGAGGTTTTGAAGGACTGGCAGTGAGCTTATCTTGCGGGGAAAGTGATGGGAATTCTTCTCAGACAGATCATCCTGAGACAGCTCTTGACCCACATCTTGTTCCCCGTCTCCTTCACAATATACTTTTGATATCAAACCCTAACTGTAATCAATCATTGGAAGAGCAAATTACTGCAGATGCTGGAATCTGCACTGAAAACAACAAATGCTGGAGATCATAGCGGGTCAGACAGCATCCATGGAGAGAAAGCAAGCTAACATTTCGAGTCGAGGTGACTCTTCATCTGAGGAACACCACACACCCTGCCACAGCAACCTTTACAGGACATGTCAGATCATCAACATGGATACTATCGTCACACATAGGAACGCCACCCACCACGTACACGGCAGATACTCACGTGACTCAGCCAATGTTGCAGCTGTACAAAACTCTGGTGCGGCCGCACTTGGAGTATTGCGTACAGTTCTGGTCGCCGCATTACAGGAAGGATGTGGAAGCATTGGAAAGGGTGCAGAGGAGATTTACCAGGATGTTGCCTGGTATGGAGGGAAGATCTTATGAAGAAAGGCTGAGGGACTTGAGCCTGTTTTTGTTATGGAGAAGAAGGTTAAGAGGTGACTTAATAGAGACATACAAGATGATCAGAGGATTTGATAGGGTGGACAGTGGGAGCCTTTTTCCTCGGGTGGTGATGGCTCGCACGAGGGGACATAGCTTTAAATTGAGGGGTGATAGATATAGGACAGATGTCAGAGGTAGGTTCTTTACTCAGAGAGTAGTAAGGGCAGGGAATGCCCTGCCTGCAAAAGTAGTAGACTCGCCTACTTTAAGGCCATTTAAATGGTCATTGGATAAACGTATGGATGATAATGGAATAGTTTAGGTTAGATGGGCTTCAGATTGGTTTCACAGGTCGGCGCAACATCGAGGGCCGAAGGGCCTGTACTGCGCTGTAATGTACTATGTTCTATGTTCTATGTTCTAATGCTGTCTACCTCATACGCTGCAGCAAGGATGCCCTGAGGCATGGAATATCGGTGAGACCATGCAGATGCTACAACAACAGATGAATGGACACCACGCAACAATCACCAGACGCTTCAGCGGTCAAGGACATTCAGCCTCAGATCTTCAGGTAAGTGTCCTCCAAGGGGATCTTCAAGATCCACAACAATGCAGAATCACCATGCAGAAACTGCGTACGCATGAGGACGGCCTCAACCATGATCTTGGGTTGATGTCACGCTAAATGTGACCCCACCATAGTGTTCTGTATCTGTAAAATCTTCCTTACTGTTCTATTTGGGTACCATCACCTTGATAGCTTGTTATGATCTCTCTACCTTAATTAGTTTGTACTGTTCTGGATTACTCACTACTTTGGTTAGACCCTCGGCATGCGCCTTTTATACCGATCATGTTATTCTGGTCATTTGGTTTGTCTCAAGCACTGTCTTATTTTTGATTTTTTTGTAATTATCTCTCTGCCTTAATTAATCAGATCACGGGTCATCCCTTCACTTGAAACTCAGCTGTTGACACTTTACTCACGCTGTCTGACACTCTTGATCACCTGTAAAGATTTGTTTTTCAACCTGCCGACACTCCATTCACACCATTTGTATGATCTTTTGACACTCTTAATTATCCAGACTTTTTTTGCCACTATCTCTAAACATATAAATTCTGTGCCTGTGCACTTCTGTCCATTTCACCTGATGAAGGAGCAGCGCTTCGAAATGTTGTGATTTCAAATAAACCTGTTGGACTATACCCTGGTCCTGTGTGACTTTGAACTTAACAATCATACAGAAGCGGGAAGATCAGTCACAGTTTATGGAGATACGACTCTCTGAGGTCTTTCTGCTGAAGCTAAATGGTGGCGGGGGTGGGGGGTGGTGGGGGGTGCGTTCAGTTATAAGACACCACGGTGTCTGAAGTGTGTGTAAATATAGTCTTGTACAAGTAAGAGATGCCTTTGTTTGTTGGGTCGAGTCAAACTCCAATATTTGTTTGTTCATATGCAACTGTACAAAACTAAACTGCTACAGTGATTCTGTTGGTATATAAATATATTTTTATGAATAAAGTATATTTTTGAAATCAAAAAGAACTCTGATTTCTCTCCACAGATGCTGCCAGACCTGCTGAGACTTACCAGCAATTTCTGTTTTTGTTTCTGATTTCCAGCATCCGCAGTTCTTTCAGTTTGAAATTTAATCAGTTTGATTATCGGTTTGTCTGGCCTGATCCAATTCCCAGCCTATCATTCAGTTGGCCAAAGTTACTTTTAGTGTCCAAAAAGAGATGTTTTACTTTATTCAGAAGGGGTATTGCACTACCTATACCTGAAATGGTTGAGGTGATGGTAATAAGTGTTTGGATCCAACTGATTTTTGCTGTTGAGGTGATGGTGTGGAGTCGACAGTATCATCCATCCCTTTGTTGTCAGGAGTTATCGTTTTTGTAACACTTGGTATTATGGGATTTAGTTAGAATAGTTGGTCCCATATAGTGAACTCCTCCAGCAGGAAACAGTATATTCCGGAATAAAGAGATATTGCTAATTCTTTCAAACCCTGAACAGTCACTAAAGTTCTGAAGTTTACAGTATCATAGGGTACTGTGAGCAGATCTTGGCACTACACCTTCGGAAGGATAGATTGGCCTTGGAGGGAATACAACACAGGTTTACAAGAATGGAACCTGGTCTTCAGGGATTACATTATGAGGAGAGATGATACAAATGAGGCCTGTTTTCTTTTGAGTTTAGAAGTTTAAGGGGTGATCTGACCAAAGTCTTCACGATATGAACAACACAATGGACAGTATTCTCAATGTAAGGCAGGACTTTGTCTCCACAAGGGCTGTGCGGTGGTCAGTCTTATTTCTTCGAAAGATGTATCTGCACCTGGTAGAATAGTAAGGATGAGGTCAAGTATGTTTTTCCCTCAACACCTGCCTGGACCCAGTCGAGCAGCTATGTTTAAGACCTGACCAGCTCGATCAGTATTGTTGCTTCTGAGCCATTCTTGGTGGTGGACATTGAAATCCCCCACCCAGAGTATGTTTTGCGCCCTTGTCACACTCAGTGCTTCCTCTATGTGTTGTTCAACATGGATGAATACTGATTCGTCAGCCGAGGGAGCACAGTAAGTGGTAATCAGCAAGAAGTTTGACCTGATTCCATGAGACTTACAGTCATAGGGTCATAGTCATACAGCAGAGAAACAGACTTTTCAGACCAACCAGTTCATGCTGAACCGAATCCCAAACTCAACCAGCCCGAGCTGCCTGCTCCTGCTCATATCCCTCCAGACCTTTCCTGGTCCAGAATCAACATTGAGGACTCTCAGAGCAACTCCCCCCGCCGACTGTATCCCAACTGTGCTGTCACCTCTGCTGGGTCTGTCCTGCCAGAGGGACAGGACAAATCCAGGGATGGTGATGATGGTGTCTGGGACATTGCCTATAAGGTATGATTCCATTAGCATGACTATGTGTAGCTTCCTTGGCCATTTCAGAGGGCATGAGAGAGTCAACCACATTGCTGTGGGTCTGGCGTCACATGTAGGCCAGACCAGGTAAGGATAGCAGATTTCCTTCCCTAAAGGACATTAATGAGCCAGGTGGGGTTTTTCCTGACAATCGGCAATGATTGTATGGTCATCATTAAACTCCAGATATCTATTGCACAGTGGTGGCTCAGTGGTTAGCACTGCTGACTCACAGCACCAGGCACCCAAGTTCAATTCCACCCTCAAGTGACTGTCCGTGTAGAGTTTACAGGTTCTCCCTGTGTCTCCGTGAATTCATTCCAGGTGCTCTGGTTTCCTCCTGCAGTCTAAAGATGTGCAAGTTATTTGGATTGGCCATACCAAATTGCCCATAATCTCCGAGATGTGTAGACAATGTGGATTAGCCACGGTAAATGCAGGGTTACAGAGATAGGGGAGGGCCGTGGGTCTGGGAAGAATGCTCTTTGGAAGGTCAGTGTGGACTGAATGGGCCAAATGGCCTGCTTCTACGCTGTAGGGATTCTATTATTGCACGCACATTCCACCATTTGCCATGGCAGATTCAAACTCAGTTCCCCAGAATATTCCCTGGGTCTCTGAATTAACAGTGTAGCAATATGGCCTCCCCATGAATTAATTCTAGCTTTTGTTTTAATTGAATGCAAATTCCACCATTGGCCATACTGGGATTCGAACCCACATCCCCAGGACATGGCTGGATGAATAGTCGAGCAATAATACCAATAGGCCATTACCACCCCATGGCACTTGAGCATAGATGTGGACCGTGCTGTCTGAGAGTGAGGGGGAGGCAGGGTTAATCAAGGCCCTGAGCTCCAGATTCCCACCGCCCTCTGGGTGGAAGAGATTTTCCTCACATCCCCTCTAAACCTCCTGCCCCTTAACTTCAATCTATACCCCCCATCATTGATCCCTCCAAGAAGGGGTAAAGTTTCTTCCTGTCTACCCCGCCTAAGCCCCTCATAATTTTCTCCATCCCAATCATGTACCCCCTCATTCTCCTCTGCTATAAGGAAAACAATGCCAGTCTGTCCAATCTCTCTCCATAACTGAAACTCTCCAGTTCAGGCAACATCCTGGTAAATCTCCTCTGCCCCCTCTCCAGTGCTATCACATCCAACCTACAATGTAAATTACAGTACTGCACACAATATTCTGGCTGTAGTCTAACGGATGTTTCTACAGTTACAGCCTAATGCCCTTTCGCTTCCTCTTTGAATAACGGTTTATCCATCATAGATTCATAGATTTAGAAAAGCCCCTTCGGCCCATTGAGTCTGCACTGACATAACTGCCACTAAAAGTGGGCTAATCCCAATTTCTTGCACTTTTACTATATCCTTCAGCGTTATGGTATTTGAAGTGCTCAACCAACCTATCCATATCTTCCTGTAATCCACTACCATCTTCTCCGCTATCTACCAATCTCGGTGTCATCTGCAAATTTGCTTAACATTCCCCCCATATTTTCAGCTTTATCATTTATATATGTAACCAACAATAAGAGTCCCAGCACTGATCCTTGTGGTACACCTCAGGACACTGGCCTCCTGTCACTCAAACAGCCTTCCAGCACTACCCTTTGTGTCATGTTACTAAGCCAGTTTCTGATCCATTTCACCACGTTTCCCTCAATTCAATGTGCTTTAACTTTCTCAATCAGTCTCCCATGTGGGACCTTGTCAAAAGCTTTGCTAAAATCCATATAAACTATGTTAACCGAACTTCCCTCATCCACACACTTGATCACGTTTTCAAAACGTCCTAACAAATTTGTTAGGCATGAACCTCCCTCTGACAAAGTCATGCTGACTATCCCTAATTAACCCATGCCTTTCCAAGTGGGTGTTAATTCTCTCCTTCAGAATTTTTTCCAATAGTTTCCCTGCCACCAACGTGAGACTCACCGGTCTGTAATTTCCTGGTTCATCACGACCACCCCTCTTAAAAAGTGGGACGACATTAGCCTTCCTCCAATCCTCTGGCACTCCCCTGTCACTGGTCAGAAATTAAAAATTTGTGTCGGAGCCCCTATAATTTCCTGCCTTACCTCCCACAGCAGCCTGGGATGCAGTTCATCCGCGCCAGGGGATCTGTCTGTTTTTTATGCCCAACAGAGCCTCCAGTACCTCCCCATTTCCTGTGTCAAACTGAGCAACTTCTTTACAGAGATAACAAGGTGCAGAGATGGATGAACACAGCATGCCAAGCAGCATCAGAGGAGCAGGAAAGCTGACATTTCGGGTCTGGAGCCTTCTTCAAAAGTCTCACAGTTCCTCACAGGCCCTTTTCCTGAATTCCGTACCTACATTCTTTTTTTCCGGAGTGAAGACTGAGGAGAAATATTCATTCCATTCCCCTCCTACATCCTGCACCTTCACACACAGGTTGCCCACTTGGTCCTTAATGGACCCTACTCCATCCCAGGTTAACCTCTTCCCTTTAATGTATTTATAAAATATCTTTAGGATTCTCCATAATCCTGTTTGCAAGTCCTTTTTCCTGTCCCCTTTTTGTTCTTCTAATTGCTTTCTTAAACTCCCTCCTGCACTTCCTATATTTTTCTAAGACCACAGCTGAACTACACCCTTTGGACTTTCTTAAAGCCCTGGCCCTTTTTTTTTGTGCAGTCCCAAATTGTCCTTGACGTCCAGGGTTCTCTGTGAACTGTTTACATATCTGCTCCTCTATTTCCCGCTGATTCTTTGGGGGGCCTATAAAACGCTCTCAGTGAAGTAGCTGTGCCCTTTAACATTTCTAAGTTCCACCCATGAAGCCTCGTTTGAGGAGCCTTCCAAGAAACCTCATTCCTTCCTGCATTAGTCGACCCCTTAATTTAGTGCTACACCATCCTTTATTTGACCCTCCTCTGTCTCGCCTAAATATCCTGAAACCCGGAATATTGAGTTGGCTAATCCAAGCATTCCCTCAGCCACGTTTCTATGATGGCAACAACATCATACATCCATGCATCAATCCCATCAGTGTTACCTATTGCACTCCTAGCATTAAAGTAAAGACCATCCAGCCTTACTCTCTTGACACTCAATATAGCTGAACTCATTCTGACTTGCTGTAGTATGCTGTCTCTGTTTCATCAATATTCTGTATCCCCTTCCCTTGCCAAACTAGTTTAAACTCCTCCCAAAAGCACGAGCAAACGCACCTGCCAGGATGTTGGTCCCAATGTGGTTCAGGTGCAGACCATTCCACGCACACGTGTCCTATCTTCCCCAAAATCCCCTGTGATCCAGGAATCTAAAACCCTCCCCCTTTGCACCAGCTCTCGAGGCATGCATTCACCTGTCCTGTTATCCAATTTTCCTATTTCTAAACTCACTAGCGCATGGCACCGGGAGTAATCCAGAGATTACAACCAATGAGAGCCTGCTTTTTAATCTACTCCCTACTCCCTGCATTCTTGGTGCAAGATCTCGTTCGTCACTTTGCCCATGTCATTGGTATCAAAATGTGCCATGACCTCTCACACATCCTCTAACCCATCACCCCGACATCTCGGGATCCCTGACCCAGGCACCAGGGTGGTTACACAGCGTCCTGGAGTCACGTCTTCAGCTGCAGAAACACCTATCTGCTTCCCTGACTAAAGAATCATCTATCACTATTGTTCCACCTTTCGTTTTCCTCCACCACCTCCCTACCCCAATCCTGCACAGTCAAGCCGCTTGTGATGTTAGAAGCGTGGCTCTGACTGCATTCCTCTGAGGTACCAGCTCCCACATCAGCTTCCAAAACGGAATACTGGGAAGTGAGCGGGATCCCAGGGGACTCCTGCACTACCTGCCTGTTCTAGGTGGACTGCCTGGTGGTCACCTATTTCCTTCCTTCCTCTAGTCCCTTGAGCTGCGGTGTGACCAACTCTCTAAACATTGTAGCCACGTAACTCTCAGCCTCGAGCATGTGCCACAGTGTCTCCAACCACTGCTCAAGGTCCGAGATCCGGAGCTCCAGCTCCTGCGACTGGAAACACTTCCTGCACATGCTGTCATCTAGAATACTGGCAGCATCCAGGACTCCCCACATGTGACAGGCTACACTGTCCACTCGGTTAGCCTCTCCTGACATCCTTTAAACTTTTATAATTAACGCCTCAGACTGGAAATTATTGTTACTCTATCACGAAGCAGGACTCATGGCCTGGCCTGGCAGCAGAGCCAGGGGCACTTGGCTTGAGGGGTCGGGTGGCGAGTGTGGGTTCAGCAGTGGCAGCGAAGAGAGTGGGGTGACTCCGACATTGGTGGGTCTGGCACAGGCGGCAGAGAGCTCCCTTGAGACTAGGTGCCAGCAACACACACCGACAATCGTTTTTGTGGCATCAGAGGAGAAGTGGGGGGAGGTGAGAGAAAGCAGCAGCTCAATGGTTTAGCCCAGGTCTGTCTCTATCCTTCACCCAGACCCCCCATTGCATCCAGGCTTGACACTGACACACACACACACACACACACACACACACACACACCAAGATTCAGTTTCAAACGCAAGTTTAGTACACAAATGAACACAAGATTTTTGCACATTTGAACACAAGTTCTCGCATGACTGAGAGCTGGAATTTTTGCCCAAATTGAATGAAACTAAGACGACCAAGTAAAGTCCGGAAGCTTGATGAGTTTGAGATTTATACAAATGATGGATAAATCCATATACAATTGGGCACGCCATATTTACAATTTAACATAAGACTATAATACAAATGGACACAAGTTTTTTATTTACAAAATTGAGCGGAAGTGTATGATGCAATTGAACATAAGATTATTAGACAATGTACTTAATTCATTGGAATATGTCAAAGGATATTACAGGGCTGTTCTACCTTTTCATCAACACTTCATCGATAGTCAATGCTGGGAAATAGATGCTTGACACAGATTGTGTTAGAAATGTTTACACTCAGGACAGTGTCAGTTACTTGATTAAATTTTTCGAGGAGGTGACGAAGGTGATCTATGAGTGTACAAGCAGTAGATGTTGTCTACAGGGATTTTCGTAAGGCTTTTGACAAGGTCCATCATGTTAGGCTCATCCAGAAGCTTAAGAGGCGTGGGATCCATGGTGACTTGGCCATGTGGATTCAGAATTAGCTTTCCCATCGAAGGCAGAGGGTAGTGGTGGAAGGGTGTTCCTCTGGTTAGAGATCTGTGAGTAGTGGTGTTCTGCAGGGATCTATACTGGGACTTCTGCTGTTTGTGATATAAATATATATATAAATGACTTGGATGAAAATGTAGATGCGTGGGTTAGTAAGTTTGCAAAGATCAGAGGATAGTGTCGAAAGTTGTCATAGGATACAGTGGGATATAGATCAGTTGCAGATATGGGCGGAGAAATGGTAGATGGAGTTTAATGCGGGTAAGTGTGAGCTGATGCACTTTGGGAGATCAAATGTTAAGGAAAAGTATACAGTTAACGGTAGCACCTTGAACAACATTGATGTACAGAGGGATCTTGGGGTTCAAGCCCAAAGCCCCCTGAAAATGGCCACACAAGTAGATAGGGTGGTGAAGAAGGCATATGGTACGCTTACCTTTTTTCATTGGGGAATTGAGTACAAGAGTCAGGATGTCATGTTGCACTTTATAATACTTTGGTTAGGTTATACTTAAGAGTATTGCATTCAATTCTGGTCGCCACATCACAGGAAGGATGTGGAGGCTTTGGAGAGGGTGCAGAAGAGGTTTACCAGGAATCTGTGTGGATTTAAGGGTATGAGCTAAGAAAAGGTTGGAAAAACTTGGGTTGTTTTCTCTGGAGCAGCGGAGGCTGAGAGGAGACTTGATAGACAGGTATAAAACTATGAGGTGCAGAGATAGGATTACACACAGACACACATCACATCTGGACCCCCACCACCTCTCCCCGCACCCACCTCCGCCCCCACACACCAACCTCTGCTGGGGTCTGTAATCCCAGATGAGACAGATGGAGACAACAGATGCTTGGAATCACCCAGCAAAATTAATAAAATACAATTAATAAATAGAACAAAGCACATTGTCTCTTATTCAATCAACTCACTGTCATCATCAGCAAAAGTTCACTAAATCTATGATTATCGATTTATAGTTCGGATCAGTGTCTGCGCTTGCTGTAGATTGGGAGATTCAATTAGCACCAACTGTTTAGGAATCAAATTAATCCGTTCAGTAGTCTGTCCATCAAATGCTGTTGATTAGAGGGTTGGTTTGTAAACTTGCCTAAAATGGGAACAGTCAATGGGCGATGCTGTTGTACACTGTCCAATTCTCTCTTCTTTTAACTACTGCTGTCACTGATGAGACATTAATTCATTGCACCCTCTGTTCAAGGAGACACAACAGATCCAACCCGCTCAAATAGAGTTCCGTGGTACCTGCATGGACATCTATCCTCCAACTTGCTGCTCCGATGAGAAACTGGCATTTAAAATTGGTGCTTTGACAGTAACCTTTCAAAATCCATTTCAAAGATTGAAAGGGTGGTACGGTGACTCAGCAGTTAGCATTGCTGCCTCTCTGTGCGAGGGGCCCCGGTTCAATTCCAGCCTTGGGACACTGTCTGTGTGTTCTCCCCGTGTCTGCATGGATTTCGACCGGATGCTCCAGTTTCCTCCCGCAGTTGAAAGGTGTGAGGGCTCGGTCGATTGGCCGTGGTAAATGTGGGGTTACAGGGATTGGATGGAAAGCTCTTTGAAGGCATTGCATAGATACGATGGACCTCTTTCTGTGCTGTAGGGACTCTGTTCTATGAAACCAGTTTTATATCTGAGCAACCTTTCTTTTCCATTCATTTCCCAGCTGTGGGAAGTCACTGGTAAAGTCACTTTTACCTAAACAGCCCTGAGATGTTGCTGCTTGGCCATCTTCTTAAATCTTTGATATAACGGTTACTCTCTCTTCCCATTCTGTGATTATTGAAGTCTGATAAATACAGTGAAACCTTGGTATTTATTATACAAGAGAGTGAGGACAGAATGGTCAAAGCACATATGGTTGGGATGTAAAATAAAGCTGGAAATAATGTAACATATTGCAGGTCCTTGAGGGAAGAGAACTGCCATCCTTACCTGGTCTGGCCAACATGTGAGTCCAGACCCACAGCTATGTCATTGACTCTTAACTGCCCTCTGGGCAATTAGGGATGGGCAATAAATGCTGTCCAGCCAGCGATGCCCTCATCCCGTGAATGAATAAAGGAATAAAGGAGGTCCATCAGAATCTGAAAAACAGCATCAACAGAACAAGAGTTATGTCACAAGGAGCCTGACCCAGAACATCAAACTATCCTCTCTCTGCATATCTGCTGATAACCTTGCTCTGTTAAGACCA
>NW_025966912.1:0-3480 GCF_021869965.1 Rhincodon typus | reverse complement strand
GTGGACTGCTGAGGGGAGGCTAGGGTTGAGTGGTGCTGAGGCTGTGGGGCTGTAGCTGGGTTTTTGGGGCCAGTCGGAGGGTTTCGACTAAAATGTCAGGGCTGGCGGAAAGGGGTGTTGGACCAACGCCAACAGGGCCAGCACAGTGCAGGCAGTGGCCATAGTGACCATTCAAATGGTATTGGCTTGGGGTCTTCATTGTCGAACATCTCCTGGGCAAATATTAACCTTACAGAAGTAGAACCCTCCAAATTTTAGTGGGTTCATCAGGAGGGTTCCAGATAATGGGTCTCCCATCAGAGTCTTCAATTCCCCAGATAATTTGCACAGAGTCTATTATGTCCAGGTTTTTGCAGGGTCCTGAACATATCGAACATAGAATATAGAACAGTACAGCACAGTACAGGCCCTTCGGCCCACGACATTATGTCAACCTACTATCCTACTAAGATCAATCTACCCTACATTTTACTATCCTCCATATGCCTATCCAAGAGTTGCTTGAAAGTCTCTAAAGTATCTGACTCCACTACCAATACTGACAGCACATTCCACATGCCCACTACTCTGGGTAAAGAACCTCCCCTATACCTTCCTCCAATCACCTTAAAATTATGCCCCCTCGTAATAGTCATTTCCACCCTGGGAAAACTTCTCTGACTATCCACTCTATCTATGTCTCTCATCAAGTCACCTCTCATCCTTCTTCGCTCCAATGAAAAAAGCCCTAGCTCCCTCAACCTTTCCTCATAAGACCTGCCCTCCAGTCCAGGCAGCATCCTGGTAAATCTCCTCTAAAGCTCTCTAAAGCTTCCACATCCTTCCTACAATGAGGTGACCAGAACTGAACACAACATTTCTGACTTGTCCACAATAGTCCTCACTTGTAACTCCAGCCTGTGCTGCTCCAACAAATTCCTTGCCTCTGGAATTGCTCCATTCTTGTGGAGGTAATGCAGAAAAATATTTATACTTATCAGTTTAATTCCCTGGTTGTACAATCTGCTGCAACAGGATACTGTCCCTGAGGCACCCCAAGCAGTAGATATTTGACCCGTTTGAATGACAAGATCTGTCCCAGTTGAAGAGATCCTGTCCTGGACACATACAATGTTCACTTCCCAAGCAGAGTCACTGGGCACAGCTCGCGCATGGGAACCCTTGGGTCTTCCCTTCCAAGCCCTGAGTGTAATTGTCAGTGTCCCACTGTGCAGCCCACAGTGATCCCCATAGTAGCTCCTTCCTGGTGGGTGTATTTCCAATTGGGGGAGCATTGAGACCTGGATATCCTACAGACCCCCCCGCGCTGTGGGGCCGCACCCCTGAGCCTCGTGACCCTGTGGCTGGGCCTCTGCCCTCACAATGGTGTTGGGGGGAGCTGACCCTGACTCAGCAACAGCCAAAGGGATTTCAACCTGGAGCACAGCCGCTTAAAGAGGGAGAGAGACGAAATCAGATCAAATTGTTGAACTGTTGAGAGCAATGGGGATAGAAATTGAAACGCTCACATGTTCACAAGCAGGTTGGGTCTCAATGCCTCCAATGACTGCAGTTGTCTTTTCCCATTTGAACTGAACTGATTGCACCATAATCTGAAATTGAAGAGTAAATCATGAAATAAATTAACAATATGGTGCAAATAACGGGGAAACTGGAGTTTATATTTCAGTAATATTAGCAGTATTAAGTCGAAAATTTAATGAATCCTATTCATACCCCATTATATTGAAAATTAACATAAGTACGCACGAAATCTCCTGAAGGCTCTTGCAGGTCTGTATGAGGCAGATGAGAAAGGGAACGGATTCGTCTGTGAAGGAGTTTGATGACAGAATCAAATACTTCAACGACTGGTTTGTACAGACTGCAGAAGCCAGATCCTCGACACAAGAATCTTTGAGACGGTTGTTAGACAGCCTGGGGAATCAGAGAGAGTAAAACGAGGAACGAGAGTAAATGCACGGTGTTCTTGATGACAATAATAATGTACAGTGTGAAGTCCTCAAGATTTAATTTAGAAGAAAGGTTGTATTGATCCCGTCAAATTAACGTCTAAGTGCCATTTGCTTTCATCGGAACTGGAAAAAGCAGCAATTGAAAGGGTTTCGTGACAAAGAAAGGGGAGGGGAACTGGAGGGAATGAAGGAACAAAATGGAAGTGCGGGAGTGATTCAGTGACAAAAGGATAAAGGTGCAAAACAGAACCTGTGCATCCTCACCGAACTTGCCCCAAGTTGCTGGGAAGGATAATGGGATAAGTCAGTGGAACAGGAATGGAGTTGGTGCTGGCGTTGAAGGTAAGGGTTACTGGAAGCTATGGGATTCTGGGAACAGGACTGGAACCAGGAAGCGAGGCAACGTGGGCAGGGTAGGCAGAGTCCTGAATACAATGTTGTCAGAGCCGGAGAATTAACGGCCGGCAGGCAGGGGATAGATGCCCATTCAGTGTGGGCAGAGGACGTCCCGTTTCAGGCAATGCTGGGACCATTTTTAAAGGCAGCCAGCAACACTTTCAAACAGCAGCTCTGGAGGGAACAGCCCGGGATCACTGGCAACTAAGAGCGAGCTGAAATTGTAGCAGGTAGATTCAGATTGCTCTCTGATTCGTTGATGCTCCTCCAGCCTACTTTGGGCACAGGAACAGTCCCTGTTCTATCAAGACTGGGAGGAGAAGAAGATGAACAAGTCAATGCAGGCAAGTTCGAACATAGTTTGCTGAGGAGGTGAGCAGGCAAGGGGCACCTGGTTGCAGTGACAAAAAAGGATCAATGAGCTGATGCCTTCTGGAAGGGTTGCAAGGTTAAACTGAGAGCCTGAAAGGGAGGTTGGTTTGAAGAAAGAATTCTCCGTCCAGCAAAGCCTCAGCAGCAACACTGCACCTCCCTAAGCTTGGACAATCATCAGTAAAGTGATGGCAGGTATCATCAATAGTGAGAACACTGCTGATGACATTACCAGTCCTAGCACCCGCTCAGCAATAATCCGGTCAGTGACACCCGGTTTGGGTTCCACCAGGACCACTCAGCTCCTGACCTCGTTCCAACCTTGGCTCAAACATGGACAAAAGAGCTGAATTCCAGAGATGAGGAGACAGTGACAGCCCTCGACATCAAGGCTGCATTCGACTGAGTGTGGCATTGAAGAGTCTGAACAAAGCTGGACTCACTGGGAATCTTCACTCATTGCAGTCATATCTAGCACCGAGGAAGACGGTTGTGGTTGCTGGAGGTCAGTCAGCTCAGCTCCAGGACATCTCTGTTGGACTATAACCTGGTGTTGTATGATTTCTGACCTTGTCCCACCCCAGTCCAACACCTGCACCTCCACATCCAACGCAACAAGACCTGGACAATATCCAGGATTGGGCAAACAAATGGCAACTGATATTCAAGCCAGACAAATGCCAGGCAATGTCCATCCCATCAAAAGACTAAATAACCACTGCCCCATGACATTCAATGGAGTCACTCTCTATCAACA
>NW_025966911.1:0-28106 GCF_021869965.1 Rhincodon typus | reverse complement strand
GAGTATGTGCAAACTCCACACAGACAGTCACCCAAGGTTGGGATTGAATGCAGATCCCCAGCACTGTGAGGCAGCAGTGCTGACCACTGAGCCACCATGCCATTCTAACAGGAGTGCTAACATTGTTCTAATTAAAATGGAAAGAACCCTTTTACGAGATGTGTTTCATCGTTTTATTATGGAATAAATCTGTTAACAACAGAACATAATGGTTGACATATTCATAGCATTCAACTGCCACAGTTAAAAGGAAATAGTTATTTTTTACCAGATTTGTCGACAACACAATCTTAAATAAGGATGATGGAAACCTGGAATCGTCTGCCCTAAGAGTAAAACTGTCAAGGCTGGTGATCACTTGAAAATTATTGAGCAAGAGAATAAAGGGATATAGAATCACAATGGATTGACAGAGTTCAGATACATGTTGCCGTGGTTTTACTTAAATGGTGAATCAATTTGGAATTACGGAGAGGAATTCTGGGAGACTACACTGCAGTCACCGCAACTGGGGAGCAGATCGCAACAGGACACCGTCACTGATCGACGTGAGAAAGAGTATCGAATCTGAGGCTGGCAGAGATGTCACTGAGAGGAATTCTGGGACAAGGCACTGCAGTCACCACGACCAAGGAGCGGTTTGCAACAGGACACCATCATTGATTGACAGAAGGAAGAGTGTGAAATCTGAGAACAGTAGAGACATCACTGAGAGGAATTCTGGGAGATGGTGCTGCAGTCACCATGACTGGTCTGAATATTGCAGAGGAACTGGTGTCAAGGAGTGATCGCACTCGAAACACTACCTAAGTGTAGTGTTCACACACCCCACTTCCTCTAACAGAAAATAAAAAGCTTTGCAAAGAGGACAGGCAAGGTAAGACTAATTTTTTTTAAAAAAGTGTACAAGGGTGGAGCTGGCAGTTAGGGCAGTGGTATGTTCCTCCTGTCAGATGTGGGAAGTCAGAGAATAGTCTAGTGTCCTTGACAACTATGTCTGCAGGAAGTGTGACCCGCTGCAGCTCCTCGCAGACACGTGGTTTGGTTGGAGAAGCTGCTGGACACACTGCAGTGCATACAGGGAGCAGAGAGAATGATAGACACTAGCTTTAGGGAGGTGGTTACACCACAGGTCCAGACAGGTAGATGGGAGACTGCCAGGAGAGGCAGGCAGGTAGTGCAGGAGTCTCGTGTGGATATTCCCCTCTCAAACGGATATACTGCTTTGGATACAGTTTGGGGGGGATAGCCTCTCAGGAGATGGTACATGAAGTAGCCAGGCCTTTGGCACCACAACTGGTTCTGCTGTAGAGCAGGGTGGGGCAAAGTCCAGGTGAGCGATAGTAGTAGGTGACTCGATAGTCAGGGGCACAGACAGACACTTGTATGGCCATGAACGAGACTCTAGGATGGTGTGTTGCTTCCCTGGTGCCAGGGTCCTGAACATTTCTGAGCAGGTACAGGACATCCTGAAACAGGAGGGAAAATAGACAGAAGTCATTGTCCACATTGGCACAATGTGGAAGAGGAAAGAAGTCCTGCGAGGACAATTCAGGGAGTTAGGTAGGGAGCGAAAAAGCAGGACTACCAGAGTAATAATCTCAGGATTACTACCCGTGCCACAGGCTAGTGAGGCTAGGAATAGAGAGAGAAAACAGTTGAACATGTGGCTACAGTACTGGTGTAGAAGGGAGGTCTTTAGATATATGGATCATTGGGATGTCTTCTGGGAAAGGTGGGACTTGTACAAAAAGGATGGGTTGCACTTGAACTGGAGGGCACCAATATCTTGGGCGGGAGGTTTGCTAGAGCTCTTTGGGAGGGTTTAAATTAGTGTGGCAGGAGGGTGGGAACCAGAACAACAGGCCAGAAAGTGATTGGACTGGGATATGCATAGTGCAGAATAAGAGCAGGCAGAGGAAAGTCATGGGGCTCAGAGGGACTGGAGGTCTGGAGTGCATTTACTTCAATGCAAGGAGTATAACGGGTAAAACAGATGAACTAAGAGCATGGATTACTGCGTGGAATTATGATGTTATTGACATTATGGAGACATGGTTAAAGGAGGGGCAGGATTGGGAGCTCAACATTCGAGGATATTACTGTTTTAGACAGGACAGAAAGGGAAACAAAAGGGGTGGAGGAGTTGCTCTGCTGATTAGGGATCACATCACAGCTGTGTTGAGGGAGGATACATCAGAGGAATCTTGCAGTGAGGCATTATGGGTGGAGCTCAGGAACAGGAAGGGTGAAATCACAATGTTGGGAGTTTTCTATAGACCTCCCAATAGGACACAGGAGACAGAGGAGCAGATAGGTAGTCAGATACTGGAAAGTTGTGAAAACAGCAGGATAGTTGTGGTGGGTGACTTCAACTTTTCTCTTATTGACTGGGATTCCCTTACAGCCAGGGACTCGGATGGAGAGCAATTTGTTAGATGTTTCCAGGAGGGCTTTTTGACAATCCAACCAGAGAGGAGGCCATACTAGATTTGGTATTTGGGAATGAGCCAGGTCAGGTGATTGATGTTTCAGCAGGAGAGCATTTTGGGCTTAGTGACTATAACTCCTGCAGATTTCCAGTAGTCATGGACGAGGACAAGAGTGGCCCTCAGGTAAGGGTGTTTAATTGGGCAAGGGCCAATTACATCCAAATTGGACAGGAACTGGGGAATTTGGATTGGGAGCATTTATTTGACGGCAAATCTAAATCTGGCATATGGGGGGCTTTTAAAGACCAGTTGATTAAAGTGCAGGGCATGCATGTCCCTGCAAAACTGGAGGATAGGAATGGCAGACAAGGGTTTTTGTAAACTTAGTCTAAAGGAAAGATACGATAGGTCTAGGCAGCTACAAACCGACAAAGCCCTTGAGGAGTAAAAAGAAATAAGTAAGGAAGGAACTTAAACGCAGATTTAGGAAGGCTGAAAGAAGCCATGAAGTGCCTTTAACAAACAGGGTCAAGGAGAATCCCAAGGCTTTTCGTGCATGTATTAGAAGAAAGAGGGTAGCAAAGGAAAGAGTAGGTCCCTTAAATACAAAGAAGGGATGTTATGCGTGGAGCCACAGGAAGTGGGAGAAATCCTTAATGAGTACTTTGTATTGATATTCACCAAGGAAAAGGACATGGCTGATGTTGAGGTCAGGTATGAGCATGTGAATACTCTAGAGAATGTCAATATATTAAAGGAGGAAATTTTGGGTATTCTAAGTTGCATTAAGGTAGACAAGTCCCCAGGGCCAGATGGGATATACCCCAGGTTTTTGCGAGAGGCAAGGGAAGAAATAGTTGGGGCATTAGCAGATATCGTCACACCTCTTTGACCATAGGTGGGGTTCCAGAGGACCGGAGATTATCCAAAGTTGTTAGCTTGTTTAAAAAAGGAAGCTGAGATAATTCAGTAAATTTATAGGTCAGTGAGTCTGACATCTGTGGTGGGGAAACTCTTGGAGAAGATACTGAGGGACAGGATATACGCACATTTGGAAGAAAATGGACTAGTTAGCAACAGGCAGCATAGCTTCATATGGAGAAGATCATGTCTCACTTACCCGATCGAATTTTTTGACGAGGTGACAAAGATAATTGCGGGAAGAGCTGTGGATGTAGTTTATATGGAAATTTAGTAAGAAATTTGATAAAGTCCCACCTTGGTACAAAAACTAAAATCACATGGGATTCATGGCAGGCTGGCTAAATGGATACAAAACTGGCCTCATCATAGAAACAGAGGGTAGCAGTGGAAAG
This sequence comes from Rhincodon typus, assembly GCF_021869965.1. NCBI lineage: Eukaryota > Metazoa > Chordata > Chondrichthyes > Orectolobiformes > Rhincodontidae > Rhincodon > Rhincodon typus. Next base: position 24,358 of record NW_025966911.1, on the reverse strand, counting down.
GTGTTTTTCAGAATGGAGACCAGTAACTACGGGTGTTCCACAGGGATCAGTCTTAGGTCCTCTGTTTGTAGTATATATAAATGATCTGGAGGAAAATGTGGGTGGGCTGGTTAGTAAATTGCAGATGACATGAAGTTTGGTGGGGTTGCTGATAGTGTCAATGATTGTTATAGCATACAACAGAATATAGATAGATTGGTGACTTAGGCACTGAAATGGCAGATGGAGTTTGATCCAGACAAATGCAAGGTGATGCATTTTGGGGGATCAAATTTGTGTGAATTATACTATAAATGGCAGAACCCTTAAGAACATTAACATACAGACTGATCTGGTGGTCAAAGTGATTAAGAAGATATATGCCACACTTGCCTTCATTGGCCAGGGCATGGAGTACAAGAGTTGGCAAACCATGCTGCAGTTATATAAAACCCTTGTTAGGCAGCATTTGGAGTATTGTGTGCAGCTTTGGTTGCCATGTTACTAGAAGAACATGGAAGCTTTGGACAGAGTGCAGAGAAGGTTCACCAGGATGTTGCCTAGTCTGGAGGGCATTGGCTGAGGAAAGGTTAAAAAGACTAGGATTTTTTCACTGGAAAGATGGCAGCTAAGAGTAGACCTGCTAGAGGTCTACAAGATTATGAGAGGCATAGATGGGGTGGATAGTCAGAGGCATTTTCCCAGGGTTGAAGTTTCAGTTACAAGGGGGCACACGTTCAAGATTAGAGGACAAAAGTTTACGGGAGACATGCGAGGAAAGTTTTTCACGCAGAGAGTGGTAGGAGCCTGAAACACCCCGCCAGAGGAGGTGGTGGAAGCAGGCATGTTGGTGACATTTAAGAGGCATCTGGATCGTTACATGAATAGGGAGGGAATAGTGGGGTAATAGAACAAAGAACAAAAGAACAAAGAAAATTACAGCACAGGAACAGGCCCTTTGGCCCTCCAAGCCTTCGCTGATCCAGATCCTCTATCTAAACCTGTCGCCTATTTTCCAAGGATCTGTACCCTTCTGCTCCCTGCCCATTCATGTATCTGTCTAGATACATCTTAAATGAAGCTATCGTGCCCGCTCTACCACCTCCACTGGCAATGCGTTCCGGGCACCCACCACCCTCTGCATAAAGAACTTTCCATGCATATCTCCCTTAAACTTTTCCCCTCTCACCTTGAAATCGTGACCCCTAGTAATTGAGTTCCCCACTCTGGGGGGGGAAAAAAGCTTCTTGCTATCCACCCTGTCTATACCTCTCATGAGTTTGTAGACCTCAATCAGGTCTCCCCTCAACCTCCGTCTTTCTAATGTAAATAATCCTAATCTACTCAACCTCTCTTCACAGCTAGTGCCCTCCAAACCAGGCAACATTCTGGTGAACCTCCACTGCACCCTCTCCAAAACATCTACATCCTTTTGGTAATGTGGCAACCAGAACTGTACGCAGTATTCCAAATGTGGTCGAACCAAAGTCCTATACAACTGTAACATGACCTGCCAACTCTTGTACTCAATACCCCGTCTGATGAATGAAAGCATGCGTATGCCTTCTTGACCACTCTATCGACCTGCATTGGCGCCTTCAGGGTACAATAGACCTGAACACCCAGATCTCTCTGTGCATCAATTTTCCCCAGCGCTTTTCCATTTACCATATAGTTCGCTCTTGAATTGGATCTTCCAAAATGCATCACCTCGCATTTGCCTGGATTGAACTCCATCTGCCATTTCTCTGCCCAACTATACAATCTATCTATATTCTGCTGCATTTTCTGACAATCCCCTTCACTATCTGCTACTCCAACAATCTACAGCCCTTCCCTTATCTATCAACTTTGTCACTTCCTCAAAGAATTCCATCAAGTTGGTAAGACATGACCTTTCCTGCTCAAAAGCATGCTGCCTATCACTAATAAGCCCATTTTCTTCCAAATGTAAATAGATCCTATCCCTCAGTATCGTCTCCAGCAACTTCCCCACCACTGATGTCAGGCTCACCGGTCTACAATTACCTGGATTATCCTTGCAACTCTTCTTAAACAAGGGGACAACATGAGCAATTCTCCAGTCCTCCGGGACCTCACCCGTGCTCAAGGATGCTGCAAAGATATCTGTTAAGGCCCCAGCTATTTCCTCTCCTGCTTCCCTCAGTAACCTGGGATAGATCCCATCCGGACCTGGGGACTTGTCCACCCTAATGCCTTTTAGAATACCCAACACTTCCTGCACCCCCCACCCCCTTATGCCGACTTGACCTAGAGTAATCAAACATCTATCCCTAACCTCAACATCCATCACGTCCCTCTCCTCGGTGAATACTGACGCAAAGTACTCATTAAGAATCTCACTCATTTTCTCTGACTCCTCGCATAACTTCCCTCCTTTGTCCTTGAGTGGGCCAACCCTTTCTCTAGTTACTCTTGCTCCTTATGTACGAATAAAAGGCTTTAGGATTTTCCTTAACCCTGTTTGCTAAAGATATTTCATGACCCCTTTCAGCTCTCTTAATTCCTCATTTCAGATTGGTCCTACTTTCCCAATATCCTTCCAAAGCTTCGTCTGTTTTCAGTCGCCTAGACCTTATGTATGCTTCCTTTATCCTCTTTGCTAGTGTCTCAATTTCACCTGTCATCCATGGTTCCCTAATCTTGCCCTTCCTATCCCTCATTTTCACAGGGACATGTCTGTCCTGTGCTCTAATCAACCTCTCTTTAAAAGCCTCCCACATATCAAATGTGGATTTACCCTCAAACAGCGGCTCCCAATCCACATTCCTCAGCTTCTGCCGAATTTTGCTATAGTTGGCCTTTCCCCAGTTTAGCACTCTTCCTTTAGGACCACACTCGGCTTTGTCCATGAGTATTCTGATGGCTGAATAAGGGCAGGAGGTTTGTTTTTTCTTAGTTTAGTCAGGGCATGATGATCAGCACAGGCTTGGAGGGCCGAAGGGCCTGTTCCTGTGCCATACTTCTCTTTTTTTTCGTTCTTTTGTTCTTTTCTTTTGTACTGAATAGCCTCTACCTGCTCCTATCTCCTTGGATACCAGGAAAAGAAAAGCTGGAAATTTCAACAACCAAGAATCTAATTTCTAATTTAAAATTTTCTCTCAGGTTCACTTTCATGTGTTCCATAAGATTGCCAGATCAAATAATCGTGCAGCATTTGTGAATAACAGATACAGCAGGGAGGCAGGTCTATCTTTATTATGGTGATGCTTTCTGCAGGGAAGTTTCAAAGCTAACAGAGATGAAGGGTCTAGGCCCGAAACGTCAGCTTTTCTGCTCCTATGATGCTGCTTGGCCTGCTGTGTTCATCCAGCCCTGCACCTTGTTGTTTCAAAGCTATCAGAAGCATTTTGCACAGGCACATTGGCTGATGTGATACTCCAACAGTGGGAGACAGGAAAGGTTTACTATCTCTGGTACCTTTCTAAAAATTGCTTGGGAAGCAGACCTTCAGATAACTGAGAGCGATAGCAGTCAGTGATGTGTGCTTTGCCTTGTTGTTAACCTGCTAACATTCAGGAATATATCATTACTCCTTCTTCACTGCAGCCTTAATATCAACTGTACAGATTTGACAGCAAGCTATGAGGGGACTTTGGAGTAAAGGCATTGGCTCTGAGCTAGAAACTAAGTTGGCCAGGAGAATGGTTTTAGATGCAGTTTCAAATCCCAGGCAATTCATAGAATTAAAATTCATTTTTATTTTAAAAAGAAATCCGGTGTTGAAAGCTGACCTCCGTAATGGTGACCTTGATAATATTATTGATTTCTGCAAAAAGCCATCTGGTTCACTAATATCCTTTAGTAAAGGAAATCTGCCATCCTCACTTGTATGACCTACATGTGACTCTAGACCCATAGCAATGTGGTTGATCGCATTCAGTGGTTCCGATGGGCATCTTCCTGTGTTACCTCTAAAACTTTATGATTATGACCCTTAACTAATCTTAAGGGACAATTAAGGGGCTACATCCAGTTGTGAATGATGGTGGACAATCAAACAACTCAATGGAGGAAGAGGGTCCACATAAAGCCCCATCCTCAATAATGGAACAGCCCAGAACTTCAGTGCAAAAGATAAAGCTGAAGCATTCGGAACAATGTTCAGCCAGAAGTGCTGAGTGGATGATACATTTCAGCCTCCTCCAGAGGTCCCCAGCATTACAGACAACAATTTTCAGCTAATTTGATTCACTCCACCTGATAGCAAGCAACAGGTGGAGGCACTGGATACTACAAAGGCTATGGATCTTGACAATATTTTGGTAGAAGTACTGACGACTGGTGTTCCAGAACTTGTCACATCCTTAGTGAAACTGTTCCAGTACCATTACAAGATTGGCATCTACCTGACAAGGTGAAAAATTGCACAGTTATGCCCTGTACACAAAAAACAGGACAAATCCAACCTGACCAGTAACCACCCCAAAGGTCTATATTCAATTGTCTGTAAAGTAATTGCAGCTGTCATCAAGTGTTACCATGCAGCACTTGCTTAGCAACAAACTGCTCACTTCCTACTACCACTAACACTCAGTTTAGATTCTGCCCAGGGCTACTCCGATCTTATCCTCATCACAGCCTAGGTCCAAACTTGGTCAAAAGAGCTGAATTCTAGAGGTGAGATGCGAGTAATGGCCCTTGACATCAAGGCTGCATTTGACCAAGTGTGGCATCAAGGAGCCCTTGCAAAACTGCTGTCAATGGGAATTGGAAGAAATCTCTGTTGCCTGGAGTCATACCTGGTTCATAAGAAGATAATTGTTAGAAGTCAGCCATCTCAGCTCCAGGACATCTCTGCAGGAGTTCCTCAGCATAAGTATGCTCGGCCTAACTATCAAGTTCTTCATCAATGATCATCACTCCATCAAAAGTTCAGAAGTGGAGATGTTCCCCCGATAATGGCACAATATTCAGTGCCATTTGTGACTTCTCAGGTACTGAACCAGTCCATGTTATAAGGCCTGGGCAAAATCCAAGCTTAGGCTGAAAAATGGTAAGTTACATTGTGCCACAGAAATACCGGGCAAAGTCCATCTCAAATAAGAGATAATCTAACCTTTGACAATCAATGACATCAATATCACTGAATTCTTGCACTATCAACATCCTTGGGGGTTACCATTAACCAGAAACTGAAGTGCACTAGCCACATAAATACTGTGCCCACAAAAACAAGATATAGGCTAGAAATAATGCAATAGGTAACTCACCTCCTGACTCCCAAAACCTGTCCACTATCTTCAAGACCCAAGTTAATATTCTAAAGCATGTTGACATTAGCAAAAAGAAGGTGTTGGGTCTCTTGAAAAACATTAAGGTAGATAAGTCCCCAGGGCCTGACTGGATCTATTCGAGAATATTGAGGAGGGCAAGGGAAGAGATTGCTGGGAACTTGACTGAGGTCTTTGTATCTTTAGCCACAGGTTAATTTTCCAGAAGGCTGAAGAAAAACTAATGCTGATCCTTTGTTCAAGAGGGCAACAGGGATAATCCAGGAAATTATAGGCCAGTCAGCCTTCCATCGATAGTAGAGAAATTTTTGGAGAAGCTTCTTCAAGACTGGATTTGGAGAAGAATGGACTTGTTAAGGATAGTCAGTATGGCTTTATGCAAAGGAGGTATTATCTCTCAAAATTGAATGAGTTTTTTGAGGAAGTGATGAACATGATTAGTGAAGGTAAGGCAGTGGGCGCTGTCTATACGGACTTTACTAAAGCATTTGACAAGGTCCCTCATCCTAGACTGCTCCAGGAGATCAAATCACGTGGGAACCATGGTGATTTGGCAAGTTGGATACAAAATTGGCTTGGCCATAGAAGCCAGAGGGCAGTAAAGGTAAAATAGCTGTCAATTTGTTATCACTTCTTTGCATTCCACAAAACCTAAACCTACCTCATTTATGCTAATAAAAACCTATATTTCTTACTCTAGATTCCAATTGGAAATTTAAAGTGAGCTAAGCTACACATAGATAACAAATTGCAGACAGTGGGTATTTGTGGAGGGGTGTTTTTCTGACTGGACCAGTGGTGTTCCGCCAGGGTCAGTGCTGGGACCTCTTTTTTTTTTTATATAATGTACATAAATGATTTTGATGAAAATGTCAGTTGTCTGATTAGTAAGTTTACAGACAACACAAAAATTAGTGGAGTTGTGGATAGTGAGGAAGGATATCAAAGGATGCAACAGGATATAGATCAGTTGGAAAGTTGGTCAGAGAAATGGCAGGTGGAGTTTCATCTGGTGAGGTGATGCATTTTGTTTGGACAAATGCAAGAGGAAAGTATAAAGTAAATGGCAGGACTCTTGGGAGAATTTTTAAAATTCATTTGTGGGATGTGGGCGTTACTCGCTGGCCAAGATTTATTGCCTGTCTCTAGTTGCCCTTGAGAAGGTAGTGGTGAGCTGCCTTCTTGAACTGCTGCAGTCCCCCTACTGTGGGTTGACCCACAATGCTGTTAGGAAGGGACTTCCAGGATTTTGATTCAGCGACAGTGAAAGATTGGAGATGTATTTCTAAGTCAGGATGAAGTCAACTTCACCCGACAAAGGAGCAGCACTCTGAAAGCTTGTGATTTCAAATAAACCTGTTGGAGTATAACCTGGTGTTGCGTGACTTCTGACTTTGTCCATCCCAGTCCAACAATGGAACCTCCACATCATGGCTATAATTAAGCAGAATATAATATAATTCCTCAATTCAATTCAATTAAACAGAATATAATTTAATTTCTCACTTGCTTAATCAGGCTAAAATTATTGAAGAATAAAATTCAATTCTACAGTATTATTGAGTCAAAATCCTAGAACTCTGTCCATAACACTACTGCAAGAGTAACACCCATGGAATGTGGGTTAATGAAGGTAGTTCACTACTGCCATCTTGAGGGCATTTATGGATTCGCAGTAAATTCTGGTCATGCAGCATTGCCATGATTGAATAAAAGTATCTTTGCAATCTGGGAGTAGTACACAATTCCCATTGCTGCAATAAAATCAACATTCATTTTGTATTAATTTTACTGTTATTGGACTTCTTACTGTATGTATTCCAACAAATTTGCTCTCAAAGATTATATCTTACCAAGATGTGAATGCCTGCGGACAATATGCCGTTTGAAAAGTACTTGAACCTCCCTGGAATTGTGTCTGCCCCCATTAGCCTTTTCACATCATTGTAATGCAAAACAATTACAATTGTGCAATTTGTTTCAATGGAGATAAAAGATATTACAAGTGGTGCTTTGGGATTATATAATCTTTTTGTTATGAGAAATGCAACCCTAAATTGAATGACAGAGCTTTAATGGAATTTCATCTGTGTGTGAAAATGCTGGGTGTTTGTAGTCATCAGGTCTGGTGCATTGACTCGCGACTCTGGGTTGTTATTACACAGGATTTAGATTTGTGGTCCTGTTCCAAGTTGAATCCCTGATTTATTCAGAGTTAGTTCAATTCACTCAGGCAACAATTTGGTATGCTGTAATTAGCCAGAAACAGCAATGGGTAAGACTTTACTGAGGCAGAAGACTTTTACATTGCTTTCTCTGAAAGAAATTAATCAAAATTATGATTAACATGACTTACCACTTTTCATTGTTATATATTTTGTTCCAATGACCTTTGCTTAGCATCAGCACCAAAGTTGTTTAAATGCAATGAGTTGGGAGTGGAGGAGGTGGTGATCTCACTGGAGGCTTGGATTAATGCTCGGGGAGGCAGGTTCAAATGGCAGCTGATAGAAGTTAAATTCAACAATACCACCTGGAAATGAAAGTTAAATCGCAGTGATAATGGCCACAAAACTGCCACTGATTGTTTTAATAGCCTATGGGGTCCTTGAGGGAAGGACTGCTGCCATTCTTACCTGGTCTACCCTACATGTGACTCCAGATCTACAGTAATGTGGCTGAGTCTTAACTGTGCTTTATAATGGCCTTGAAAGCTGGCATTAATGTATCTGATAGAGTTAATATTGAGGAGTGCCATAACCACCACTCGCTATGAATATGTCATGTGGACTTGTCAGTAGAACAATTTTTGATCTTGCAGCCGTAAGACCTGATATCTAAGTCCTCGAGTAGTCTCTGTGTCAATGTATATCATAAGAATATTCTCCTTCGCTATTTTCTCTAATAAATTCCCTTCGACTGATACGAGACTCACTGGTCTATCATTCTCTAGTCTATCTCTACCACCCTTTCTGTAAAGTAGAATCTCATGCGCAATCCACCAGTTCTCTGGCACTTCACCTGTGGCCAGAGACAATTTAGAAATTTGATCAGGGCCACTGTTATTTCTTCCCACATCTCCCACAGCAGCCTGGGATGCAATTCATCTTTTTGTTCACTTTTAAACCGAACAAAACCTCCAATGCTTCCTCACTTCTTATGTCAATCTGCCCAAGACCTTCAGTCCACCTTCTCGTTTTCTGTATTTGCATTCTCCTTCTCCCAAGTAAAGACAGATGTGACATTCTATCAATATCCTTCAGATTCATCCACAGATACCTCCTTGGTCTATAATAGACTTCACTCTTTCCTTGGTTATTCTCTTCCCCTTGTATACATGTAGATATCTTGGGATTTTCCCTAATCTTGCCGCCAGCATTTTTTTCATGCCCCATCTTTGCTCTCCTTTCTTGAGATCCTCCCTACGCTTCCTACACTCCTCCAGGGCCTCTGTTGTTTCGCTCTGTTTATACCTGTTATTGTCTTTTTTTTAACCTGATCCTGAATATTCCTAGACATCCACAGATCTCTGGGCTTGTTGTTCCTACATTTTACTCTAAAGGGAATATGTTGAGCCTCCTCCCAGTATCCTTGACAATGCCTCACACAATTATGCACTAGATTTACTCTAAGTAGCTGTTCCTTGTCTATTTTGACAAAATCTGCCTTATCCCAATACAAAATACTTTTCTGCAGACCATCTTCCTCCTGTTCCATAAAAAACTGAAAACATGTGGTTTTGTGGTCACTATCACTAAAATGCTCACCCACTGCACCTTGAATCCCTGTCCAGCTTCATTCTCCCGAATCAGGCCCAACACAGTACTGTGCCTTATTGGAACTTCTACATGTTAATAAAAAAAACTCTCCTGTATACAATTCAAGAAATCAGCCCCCTCTAAACCCTTCATACTATGTTAATACCATTTAGTATTATGGTATTTGAAATTCCCTAGTATAATTACCCTCCTATTGAATGTTGTAAATGAATACTCCCCACTTGTCTGGACAAGTGCAACTCCAACATTCAAAAAGCTTGATGCCATCCAAGACCAAGCAGCTCACTTGAGTGGCGTCAAAGCCACAAATTTTCACTCCTCCACCAATGCTCAGTAGCAGGAGTGTGTACCACCACCGAGATGCACTACAGAAATTCATTTTAGTCAACACCTTCCAAACCCACAACCACTACCATCTAGAAGCACAAGGGCAGCAGATGCATGGGAACGACACACCTGCAAGTTTCCCTCTGAGCAACTCACCATTCTAACTTGGAAATATATTGCTGTTCCTTAGTGTTGTTGGGTCAAGATCCTGAAATTCCTTCCCTGATAGCAATGAGAGTCTATATACAGCACAAAGACTAGCAGTTCAAAAGGCAGCTCACCACTGTGTTCTCAAGGGCAACTGGGGATGAGCAACAAGTGCTGGCCCAGCCAGCGATACCTAAGTCCCATGAGTGAATAAAAAAAAATTAGGGATGGGTAGTAAATGCTGGCCATTCCATCAATGCCCACATCAGATGAAAGCCAAAAAAGTGAAACTCAAAGTCATGACACAATTCATAGCTGCCTCACGATTGGGGAGGGGTCAATTTTCATTCCAGACATATTCCAGCTTGGCACTTGCAATATAGTACAAAGGGAAGGCTGCACTGTTGGAGGTGCTGTCCTTTCAATGAATATTAAAGTAAGACCTTGTCTGTCTTGTCAGTTGGGTATAAAAGATCCCACGGTACTATTTGAAAGGGACCAAAACAGTTCTCCCCATTGTCCCTGTGAACGTTATTTTTATACCTCAATCAACATCACAAGAACATTTTATCCAGCCATTATCATGTTGCACTTTGTGGGAGATTGCTCAACTTGGTTGCGGAGCCCCTTAACCACAATGGACAATAATAATCCAAGTAATCTAGCTTCAGAACTTTATGCGGTACCTCATGCAAAATGCATGGTTTTGTCAGAGAAGAAGGATACCATGTAAGATATCATGTTTTTGCTGAAATGCTAGTTAGGAGCTAGGCCGCAACATTTGGAGGAGTTGTATTGGCTCAGGACACAACTTCTACCCCTATCTTAGGCTGGAAATTTTACCTTGGAGAGCTGTCAGACTGTTTCAGCAGGTGGTGTGGCGGCCACTTGTGGGACTGCAGTCAATCCCCAAAGTAGAGAAAGTCCTGTTGGCTGAACTGAAGTTAAATTACTGCAGTGTCACCAGAGCCCAACCAGCAGGCCCAGAGCAAGACGTGTGAGGAATATAGGGAAGAGGGTAGTGGGGTGTGAATGTGAGAAGCCTGAGGGGAGAGTTAATGGTGAGGAATGACTCTTGTGGGGATGGGAAGGGGTTTGGGAGGCACTTGCTTCTAAGGGGCATAGGGGACCCCAAAAATGTGTTCCCACATTCATTGCCCCACACAAGCCCACACGTTGAGTTTAATGAGTTCCCTCCCCGCACCACTTTCAAACGCACTAGTGAGGGACCGTAAAATGCTGTCCATTATTGCATCTTTAAGCTTCAAAAACTCAAAACATTCTACTGAAAAATCTTTTCTGTTTTCCTCTTTTTCATTTCATAAACTTGTAACGTTAGATATTGCAGGACCGAAGATCCAATGGAAACAAATTTAATAATTGTCACTTTTGCCTGATAACTAATATTGATACCTTGAATATGTTGAAAATTTTTAAAGGTTTCAACATCTAAGAAAATTCAAAGTTATAGAAATCTTACAGACTTGTATTCCATTCCTCCTTTTCTGTTCTAAAAACTTTGATTTGTTCAGGGATGAAGTCTTCGATACTCAGAAATATGATTGCCCAGTCACTAACGTGTGCATTTCGGTTATCGTCCCATAGGAAGTAACGAGTATAGGTGTTATGCTACCAACTGCTGTTACTACTGGACAAGTCAGGTCCCAAACTGAAATCTGGTTAGATAGATCATATGTTACTTTTTGGGTTTTAATGAAGTCATCGAATAACACAAGCACACAATGCTGCAGATTTGGTTTTAACAAAAAATAGTGCTCAAAAGAAATTAAGATAAAACAGAACTAACCAAACAATTTATAAATAAGACAATTCGAATGATTTTTTTAACATGGCAGAATAAAATCCCATCTATTGCTGTCATCAGTTTTAAATGCATGTCAAGATGTTAAAAGTGATCTATCATTGGGATATAGTCAACAAGAGCTAACATGCTGGTTATAGTCTGACAGGAGCTCGTGTGCTGGCATATAGTCTCACAGGAGTTAATGTGCTGAGATGCATCTTACCGGGGGTAATGTGTGATAGCATACAGTCTCACAGGAGCTAATGTGTGATGGAATATAGTCTCACAGGATCTAACGTGAAATGGGATATCATGTTATATTAGAATTAAAATATCCTTTACTGTTGCATATGCTCAAGTGTGGAAGTACAGGAGTACAGTGAAAAGTTTACAATATCATCCCATATGCTGCCACCTTAGGTACAAAATACAGAAATAAAGGGAAGGGGGAAAAAAGTTGCATTACTTACAGATGTTCACACTATAACTTTGAAAAATGAGAATAAATTTGAAAAGATAAGCATTACAGTCTTTCCACATAGGGCCTGCAGTAGATCAGCGCAGGAGGCTTCCACATGTGGTCTACCTGGGCTCGCAAGCCACTGACTGCCTGCACCGGACCCCTGGCAATAGTACTAAAGACTTGTGCTCCAGAACTTGCTGCTCCCCTAGCCAAGATCTTCCAGTACAGTTACAGTACTAGCATCTACCCAACAATGTGCAAAATTGCCCAGGTGAGTCCTGTCCATGAAAACCAGGAAAAATCCAACCCTAGTCAATTACTGCGCCATCAGTTTACTCTCTATCATCAGTAAAGTGATGGAAGGTGTCCTCAACAGCATTATCAAGCAGCACCTGCTCAGCAATAACCTGCTCAGTGACAGCCTGTTTGGGTTCCACCAGGGATACTCGGTTCCTCACCGCATTAAAGTCTTGATTCAAACAGAGACAAAAGAGTTGAATTCCAGCAATGAGGTGAGAGTGACAGCCCTTGACATCAAGGCTGCATTCAACCAAGGTTGGCATCAGGAAGCCCTAGTAAAACTGGAATCAGTAGGTATCAGGGGGCAAACTCTCTGCTGGTTGGAGTCAAGCCTGGCACATAGGAAGATGGTTGTGGTTATTGGAGTTCAATCACCCCAGCTCCAGGAAATTTCTGCAAAAAGTTCCCCAAGGTAGTGTCAAAGTCAAAACCTCTTCAGCTGCTTCATCAATGACCTTCCCTCCATCATCATGTCAGAAGTGGGGATGTTCACTGATGAATGCACAATGTTCAGCACCAGTGTTCACAACTCATCAGATACTAAAGTAGTCCATGTTCAAATGCAGCAAGATCTGGACAATATTTAGGCCTGGGCTGACAAGTGGCAAGTAACATTAGCACCACACAAATTCCAGACTATGACCATCACGAATAAGAGACAATCTAACCACCATCCCTTGACATTCAATGGTGTTACCATCACTGAGTTCCCCCACTATCCATGTTCTGGGGGTTACCACTATTCAGACACTTAACTGGACTCCCCACATAAACACAGTAGCTACAAGAGCAGGTCAGAGGTTAGGAATACTGCAGTGAGTAACTCATCTCCTGACTCCTAAAAGGCTGTCTATCATTTAAAAGGCACAAGTCAGGGGTGTGATAGAATACTCGCCACTTGCCCGGATGAGTGCAGCTCCGACTCAAAAAGCTTGACACTATACAGAACAAAGCAATCTGTTTAGCACTACATTCACAAGCATGCACTCCCACCACCAATCACATTCTGCAGCAGCAGTGTATTCTATCTACAAAATGCACTGCGAAAACTCGCCCAAAATGCTCAGACAGCACCTTCTAAACACACAACCACTTCTGTCTATAAGGACAGAGGCAACAGATACATGAGAAAATAAGGGTAGCACAGTAGTTAGCACTGCTGCCTCACCGCGCCAGGGTCCTGGGCTCGATTCCAGCCTCAGGCAACTATCTGTGTGGAGTTTGCACATTCTCCCCTTGTGTGCGTGGGTTTCCTCCCACAGTCCAAAGATGTGCAGGCTAGATGGATTCGCCATGCTAAATTGCACATAGTGTTCAGAGATGTGTAGATTAGGTGGGTTTAAGTGGGATGGCTCTGGATGGGATGCTCTGAGCGTTGGTGTGGGCTTGTGGGGCCGAAGGGCCTGTCTCCACACCATAGGGATTCTATGAACACCACCATCCTCAAATTCCCCTCCAAGCCACTTGCTATCCTGACTTATGATGTGTAGGTGCCAGTGTTGGACTAGGGTGGGCAGTCAGAAGTCACATGACACCAGGTTATAATCCAACAGGTTTATTCGAAATCATAAACTTTGGGGGTGTAGATCCTTTGTCAGATGATAAAATGTGACTCATGATAACAACATTTCAACTTCTGTGAGAACAAAAGAAACCAATGCAATATTTTTACAGTATACTTTAAATTTTTTTCAACAATCAATGATTATTGTGGAGTCACCTGGTTCTGCAAGGTTGTAGTCATCACAGAAACCTGTTTGAGAGAAGGGCAGGACTGGCAGCTCAAAGTTCCAGGATTTAGATGTTTCTGGCATCATTAAGAGGGATATAAAGGGGGGGGGAATTGCATCACTGATTAAGGAGAGTGTCACAGCTACACTACGAGAGGACACCTTGGAGGGCTCATCCAGCAAGGTCATGTGGGTAGAACTCGGGAATAAGAAAAGTGCAATCACTATGATGGGCTTATCCTAAAGGTTTCTGAATAGCCAGTGGAAGATAGAGGAACAGATCACAGAAAGATGTAAAAACAATACGGTTGTTGTAATGGGTGATTTTAACTTCCCCAGTATTGACTGGGACTCCTTTAGTGCCAGGGCTTATATGAAGCGGAATTTGTTAGGTGCATCCAGGAGGATTTCTTGAAACAATATGTCCTATCTCTGGGTCACTTGTACAGGCCTCTGGGTCGTTAAATCAGTAACGCTATGCTACACTTGCCAGGAAGGAAGCATAACCAAGTTAATTACAGCTGATTTTAACAGTTCACATCACTTTCCTGCACAAAGGTATGAAAATGGTATTAGGGTCTGCAGGCAAGAAGTCACAGAGGGGCAGAAGCTGGCCATGACTGAATATCTCTGACCTCTTCCACTGCTTTTCATCTACCCCAATGTCATTTGCTCAGAAAAAATAATGTATTTTTTCCACATACTGGGCCCAGTATTTGATGGCAGGATCAAATGAGTCAAGCTTCCTGAATAATGGCATGGTGCCAGGAATGCTTATCCTAACTCAAAGACAAGTGTTGTGAGGGAAGGTTCTTCAGTAGCATGCTTTTCTCTTGTGGTCTCTGAAATAACTCCACAGAGGCCAGTATCCCATCTCTAAATCATCTTTTATTTGCACATGGAGAGTCCTTGACACTGATCCAGCTCCCTCAGAACCAGCTGTCAGAGTGAATAAGATGTCTGACACTCCTGTTCATATCTGTCAGCCTGGGCTCCTTGATTGGACCAGATTAACAGCCCCAATGGGGAACCCATATTCTGAGGGCCACCTAGCTAAATCTCATTATAATCACTACAAAACAACTATCTTCCATTATGCCAGGATTGAATTGGGGCACTGGGTGAAAGGGACTGGTGCAGGATTGGACTGAGACACTGGGTGAGAGGTACCAGTGTACGATCAGTTTGGAGCACTGGGTGAGAGGGAACGGGTAGTCATGTTTTGAATGTGCTGGTATTAAAGAGCAAGGTATTGTAAATCAGAAATCCTTTTGACAAGGATGGGTTGAAATGTGGAATCATCAATCAGTCAATGCAGTAAATAGCAGGACAATTTGAAGGCTAACTGAAAAAATGTAGAACAAATTTATGGAGCTGTTGAAATATTCAGTCACTTGTGTGATAGAATAACAAATATTTTACATGTTTGAAACAGCCTCAAAATTACAATCATTCAGATAGCTGCCATTCAAATGACCGACTTTTTAAATAAATATTTAAAAACTTGTCCTTTGTATCCATCCTCACCATCACAACATGTTTGTAGATCCCAGAAAACAAAGTAGAAATTCATTCCGTTGATTTCTCTTCTCCTAGCAGTTCTTTGTTGTAAATATGACAACTTCCAGTTAGGCATGGTAATATTATTTGCAATTACAGCACTAGTCAGTGGCAGTAATGAGACTCTTTGTCTCATGAGAGACTTTGTCCCAAAGCCAGAGAAAATTCACTTGTGCTCATCTTCAGACATTCCTCCACACCTTACTCCTTCTGGGAGAACATTAGCCATAGGTTAGTGAAGTCAACTACATATAAAAATAACTTACATTTATATCAACTCTTTTTCTAACACAGGATATTTCAATATGTTTTCCAGCAGTAAAGTACTTTTTGAATTGTCATTGGTCATTGGGAAACATGGCAGCCATTTCGTGCACAACAAGCAGCAGTGCCATTAATGAATAATGTTTCTGTCATATTGATTGACAAGCATGAACTCATGACTATATGAATTAGGAGGAGGAGTATACCATTTGGCTATTCAGTGTCTATTTTGCCTTTTCATAGTTGATCTGATTTTAGCCTCCAGCTTTACTTTCCTGTCTACCCCCAGTAAGCATTGACTCCTTTGTCAATCAAAAAAGCATTCTGAGGAAGGGTCGCTGGACCTGGAACAATAACTCTTTTTTTTCCTTCACAGATGCTGCCAGACCTGCTGAGCTTTTCCAGCAATTTTGTTTTTGTTCCTGATTTACAGCATCCGCAGTTCTTTTGGTTTTTATTTAGTTTTTAAAGGTATGCCTGGTGCTGCTTTTTTTAAATTGTAAACATCGAAAGAGTTACTTTGCAATTATAACAAAAAAAAACACCTGGAATAGTGATCTAACTGTGGTTAAGAGGAGAATTTAATGTTGATGGAAGAAGCTTATAACATTGTCAAAAAAAAAACAGTAAGCCAAAGGTATAGAAGAATTTTAGAATTCAAATGATGACCAAGAAATGGATAGAGAAAATAGTGAAATAGTAATTGATTAGCAATAGTAAACTTGTGTCTCTTGGAGGCAGAAACATGAGAAATTATAATCAAAAATAAAAAGGTTCATAGCAACTAAAGCCAAACAAGGATGACACAGTCTGATCTCACTTTTTGTCTGCAGACCGGTAAGCTACCTACACTCTTTCTTTCAAGCAGTGTGAATAAAATGATGGCAGACATATTAATGTTCTGTGCCTGTCATCATGGTAAAAACATTCTGGAAATAGTGGTGAACCAAAGGACTAGTGAAAATGAGATTTAAGGATATTATTCTCAGTAAATGAATTGGAGAAAGAAATGAGTCTTGATAACAATTCCCTGTGATCCAACGAGCTACATCCTCAAGTTTGAAGAGTAGCTACAGAGCTGGGGATTGTATTGATTTTGACATTTCAGTATTCCCTTGATTCTACAGCAGTTCCTGTTTTTATAAAGCATCAAACACAAGCCCACCATTTATGAAAAAAATGGAGAGTCGAGACCGTCACTATTTTTCTCATTTTTTTGGAGGAAGTAGGAGTTGAACTTTGAACAGCTGCGTCTTTTAAAAGAGAAGAAAACAAACACGGATGTTTGTTGTTGGTGCCTGGCCTGGAAGATAATGAAGCTTAATTACTAATTTAAAAAACACTGTGTATGATTTTGCACCGTATGTGGCCATGTCCAGTGATGACAGCTGGTTGGACATTGGTCAATCAAGGGAGGGACTAACTAGCCAATCACAGAGAATATTTATTTAGGGAAAAATATAACATTGAACATAGAATTGCACAGCACAGGAATGGGCCCTTAAGCCCATGATGTTGTGCCAAAGATGGCACCAAATTAAACTAATCCCTTCTGTCTGCTTTTGTTCCATATTTCCCTATTCCTTGTATATTCATGTGCTTATCTAAAAGTCCCTTAAACACCCTGATTATATCTGCATCCACCACTATCCCTGGCAGAGCATTCCAGATGCCTACCATTCTGTGTAAAAAACTTGCCCTTCACTTCTCCTTTGAACTTTCCTCCCTCACGTTAAATGCATGCCCCCTATTTAGACATTTCAACTCTGGGAAAAAGATTCTGACCATCAACCCTATCTATGCATCTCATAATTTTATAGAATTAAGAAGGGAGTAAACCAGTTCTGATTGTTTTTAGTAGGTGCAGAGTGATTTTGGTAACTTTAGGACTGGCTGCTGTTTTTTACTCTCTAGTTCTCTGTTCAGTAAAAAAAAATGCTGAATTCCCTGAGAAAATAATCCCAGTTCTGTTAAAAAAAAATCAATAGATAATTCTGGAAGTCTACTGAAGTTGTTTGCCATTCACTGGTGACTTTAAGATTGGATATACACTCATGCCTATGAACAACTCATTATCCCAGGATTACATAAAGGGTTGGATTCCATTGTTTGAATTGTTTAATTGAACTGGCAAATTACAATTTTTTTTATTTCGCTTTTTAGTTTCTCCCTTAATTGTGTCTGTACATCTGTGTGAGAGTGGGATTATGATCAAAGAAGATTGGATTTAAACCATTGATATTTGTAGATTATTTTTTTGTTTAGCTTTGTCCTGCTAAAGTTACAGTATTAACAATAAATTGTTAATTTATGCTTGAGTAATAAACTGGATGTCTAAGATCTTTTATTTGTAGAGTCCGGTTAAGAACAATTGGGTGATTTTGACAGTCATTGAATATTTTAAGTTCACTGTGTTGCAAATCCAGTGATAGCAAGGCTGATTTGGTTTGGCTTGTTACCCTTATAAACAGAGACCTATAGATCAGTTAACCTGACATCATAAGGAGACAAAATGCTTGATGTACTGTAACAGAGCATTAAAGCATCATACTACAATATGAATAGCAATTGTCGATATGGATTTGTAAAAGGAAAATCTTGTTGACAAATCTGTTATAAATCTTTTGAGATGACTAGTAAGAAATATAAAGGGAAATGTAGTGGATGTTGTGTATCTGAATTTTCAAAATAAAAACCTTCAGTAAGATGCCACACAGGTCATTTTAAAGGTTAGGACTCATGAGTGTAATGTATTTGCATAGCTTGATCATTACTTAAAGTACAGAAAGCAGTCAGCAGCTCAGTAGACTATAACTGACCAGGCACTTCGAGGATCAATACTTGGCATCTGCTGCTTATATTAATGAGTTGGGTGAGTGGATTAAGTATAATAAATCTAAGTTTACCAATGAAACATTTTGGTGGGAATATAAACATGAAAAGGATGAAGAGGCTGTGGAAAGAATTAGATTTAGTGAACTGGCAGGGTCATGCAGATAAGATTTAATGTGGAAAAGTGTGACGTTATCCACACTGGAAACATAAACAAGCAAGCAACATATTGTTAAAGTGGAGAGATTCTGGGAAATGTTGATATTAAGAGGGACCTGGGTGTCTTTGTAGATGAAACAAGTTAACATAAAGATACAGCAAGTAATTTGGAAAGCAAATAGTATATTGGCCCTTATTTCATACGAATGGAAGCCTGTAAATTAACAAGTCTTATAATGAAACTTTAATAGAGCGTTGATGCTGAGACGACGCCCAGAGGCAGGAGGTATTACATATAGTTTTGGTCTCTCTCCTTTCCAAAACAAGTTTGGAGGGTTTCCACATGTGTCTGTGCATGTGTGGGGGAATTACAGACTGGGGTCTAGATGTGTCCTACAACTGAGAGGGTTTGTTGGGTCTGGGGGCTGTCAGATCGGTGAGGAGCAGTGTGTGTAGACTGCCACAAAAGTTCACTAGACTAATGCCTGGGCTAACCTCCTGCACTAGGTACAAAGTCACGGACACATCCAGTGTTCCTGGTGAGCTCATGTGCAAGTATTGTGTCTGGCTACAGTTACTGGCTAACAACATTTTATAGCTGTAGCAATAGGTGGAATTGCTGTGGAGCATCCGTGTCACAGACACTACGTTCAATGAGGTGGTCATACTGCAGGTAAAGACTGAATGGTCAGAATGGATATGGGTGACCACCAGGCAGAGAAGAGGAAGGCATGTAGTGCAAGACTCCCTGATGGCCATCCTCCCTTCTAACAGATATACCTTTCGCATGTTGTTGGAGTGGGGGGTGAGATGACTTAGAGTCACAGAGCTGTACCACATGGAAACAGACTCATCAGTCCAACTCAACCATGCTGACCAGATATCCTAAATTAATCGAGTCCCACTTGGCAGCATCCGGCACTTTTCATGGGATAATAGTAGAAGCTAAGACCATGTACACCAGAGTGACCCATGGTGCCAAGAAGGGTGGAAGAAGAAAGGCAGGGTATAGTGATAGCATTGGAAATATAAGGGGAATAGACAGGCATTCTTGTGGCCACAAAAGAAATTCCAGGAAGTTATGTTGGGGTGGGAACAGGCTAGTGAATGAGCAGCCATGATCATAATGAATGGCAGAATAGGTCCGAAGGACCAAAGGGCTTTTTTCTGTGCTGTAGGCCTCTATGGCTATGTGGCTGTAAAACAGGACAAAAGGTTTTATCAAGCAGGGGAAAATAGACTATGACAGTAAAATTTCAGGGAGCATAAAAGCACTTACAATCAGTTTCTATAAACACGTAAAGGCAAACGTTGATCCTTTATAGTCAGAAGCCAGGAAATATTAATGGAGAACAAAGAAATGACAGAAGAAGTGAACACATACTTTGGTCTGTCTTCATAAAAGAGGGCACAAATAACCTCCCAGAATTCTGGTCTCCCTGCTGGAGGAGGGATGTTGTGAAACTTGAAAGGCTTCAGAAAAGATTTACAAGAATGTTGCCAGGGTTGGCAGGTTTGAGGTATAGGAGAGGCTGAATAGGTTGGGGCTATTTTCCCTAGAGCATTGGAGGCTGAGAGGTGACCTTATGGAGGTTTGTAAAATCATGAGGGGCATAGATAGGGTGAATAGCCAAAGTCTACTTTATAAGTAAGGTGAAAAATAATCTTTAAGACCTCACTCATCTCCTCTGGCTCCACACAACACAGATTACCCTTTTGCTCTCTAATTGGCCCTACTCTTTCCCTGGTAATCCTTTTGCTTTTAAGATACTTATAATAAAATGCCTTGGGGTTTTCCCTAATCCAGTGTACCAGAGTTATCTTGTTGCCCCTCTCTGCCCTCTTAGTTTATTTTTTAGGCACCCCCAATACTCTCTATACTCCTTAAGGGCCTCTCCTGTTTTAAATGCTCTGTACCTAACATACACTTCCCCCTTTTTCTTTATCAAACACTCTGTATCCTTTGACATCCAGAGTTCTTTGGACTTACTGCCCTTGCCCTTCACTCTTAGAGGAACATGCTGGCCATGAACTACTACTTTTGAAAGTTTCCTACTTTCCAAATGTAGATGTATCAACAATAGCTGCTGCCAGTCTATGTTTGCCAGATTCCATCTAATGATATTGAAATTGGCCTTTTCCAAATTTAGACATGTAACTTCTGCACTATCCATATCCCTTTCCAAAATAACTCATTATCTCTAAAATACTCACCTTTGACACTTCAACTACTGGACTGGCTTCATTCCCTAGGATTAGATCTAGCACTGCCCCATCTCTAGTAGAACTATTTATTTGTGGCCACTAAAAGCTCTCCTGGATGTACTTTAAAAATTCCATACCATCTAATCTTTGCACATTAAGGCAATCCCAGTTAATATTAGCAAAGTTGAAATCCCTTCCAACTATAACCCTATTCCTCTCACGTTTCTGCGATTTGCCTACGTATCTGCTTCTCATCTCCCCTTTTTTTTGAGAAATCTGTAGTACAATCCTAGCAAAGTGATTGTCCCCTTTTTATTTCTAACCTCTACACTCATTTATGATGGCTTTCTAAGATGGCCTCATTTAAGAAGCCTTCTAAGACATCTTTCCTCATCACTGCAGTGATGTATCAATAATACAATGCTCTACTTCTCTGACATCCACTCCCTTTCACACCTGGAATTTCTATACCATGGAATGTTGAGCTGTCAGCCCCATGTTAAGGAAGCAAGGGTCTACAAGAAGGCAAATTTGAAGGAAATCAGAATTTGTAGGCAAATAGCACTGGGGAAATTTATAAGGTTTAAAGCTGGTATATTACCAAGGCCTGATGATCCAAATCCTTAGAAAACTAAAGTAGATGGTCCTGAAAATATCAGGATATTGATGGTCATCTTCCAGAATTCTGTAGACTCTGGAACAATTCCTTGAGGTTGGTTGCAGCAAACATTATCTCACTATTTAAAAAGAGAAAAAGCAGGATGACAGACCAGCTAACCTAAAATCAGTAAGTGGGGAAAATGATAGAGACTATTATTTAAAAAAAAATAACAGAACACTTGTTAATAGGTTTAGACAAAGCCAGCATGTGTTTATGAAACACCAATCATACTTAACAAATCTAATGAAGATTTTTGAAGGTGTAAGTAGTAGAATGCACAAGGGAGAAACAGTGTGTAGTGTATTTCAATTTTAATGGGAAAAATGGGTCTTTTTGAATGTCCAGGCATTATGTGTGTATATATATAATATATACATATATTATATATATATATTTTCATGGACGCGAGAACCAAATGCAACATTTCCAAGTTTTTGTCTCCTTTTTTAAGCAAAAACACACTTGCCATAGAGGTTCACGAGGCCAACACTAGGGATGGCATGACTTTTGTATGAGAGATCGGTTCAACTGAGCCTGTATTCACTAGAGTTTAGAAGATGCAACGGGATCTGATTAAAATGAATAAGATTCCAATAGAGCTGAACAGATTGGATGCAGGGAAGATCCTTACTTTAGCAGGAGTCAGTATCTCAGGATATGGAATAGGCCATTTAAGACACAGGTGGGAAAAATTTCTTTGTTCAAATTAATGGAATTTCCAACTCAGAAGGCAGTGGAGGTTGTCATTCAACATATTTAAGAAAGAAAGAAATATATTTCTAATTTAGGAGTATGGAATAGAATAGAAGCCCTGCAGTGTGGAAACAAGCCCTTCAGGCCAGCAAGTCCACACCACCCCTCAGAGCATCCCACCCACACCCATCCCCCTAATCTACACATCCCTGAACACTATGGGCAATTTAGCATGGCCAATCCACCTAGCCTGCACATCTTTGGACTGTGGGAGGAAACCCACGCAGACACAGGGAGAATGTGTAAACTCCACACACAGTCACCCGAGGTTGGAATCAAAGCTGGGTCCCTGGTGCTGTGAGGCAGCAGTGCTAACCTCTGAGCCATATGGGGAGGCAGTAAGAATATAGCATTGTGATAGAGGATCAGCCCAGATCCTAGAATGGCAGATCAAAACAGAATGGTCTCCTCCTGCTTCTAGTTTCTATGTCTGGATTGTCCAATGAGGAAAGTTCATGTGGACTAAGCCTTTATTTCTGGAAATTTAAATGAATAAGAGGTAACCTAATTTAAATATAAGGTAAGTTCCTTCAGTGTTACCGATCAAAATCCTACAATTCCCTCCCTAACGGTATTGTGGGTCTACCTACAGCACATGGATTGCAGTGGCTCAGGAAGGCAGCTCAACATCACCTTACCAAGGACAACTAAGGATGGGCACTAATTGCTGGCTAGCTAGTGACATCTATGTCTCACAAGTGAATAAAAAAGGAAACTCCATGACTGCATTGATTGGGTACATAGTGGGAGAATGATTCCCCTGGCTGGTTTGCACCAGGAGTGTTAACCTCAGAATGAGGGATTGGCTTTTCAGAACTGGGATGAGTAAATATTTCTTCAAAGAATGTTTGGAATTCTCCAGCTCAGAGGGCTCTGTACGTTCAGTTGTTGAATATATTCAAGACAGAAACCTATAGAATTTTGGTTACTAAGGAAATTAAAGAATATAGTAATAATAGTTGAATGGCATTGAGGTAAAGGTCATCTATGAAAAGCCAAATGGCGTACTATTACTCCTATTTCTTATGCTTTTGTATAATCTTTCTGATTTTAAAAGTTCAAAGAATTCAGCAAATGTATATGTACAGAAATAGTCTTGCTCAATGCTGAGGCAATAAAGTTTCAGTCTGATGAACTGAATCATTAGGCTGTAGTTTTAGCAGGCGTAAAATTAATTTTTTTATTATTTTGAATTGCAAAGGATTAGTGGGTGGTCTAAATGGAAGGCTTTCATCTTCTTTTATAAAGTCTCTTTCAAAATGAGCTTTTTTCCCCCCCTCATTTCAGGAGGGTAATAACCATGTCACAAATGTCAGCAAAATAATACATAATTTCAAGCTTTGTCCTCAAAAATCACAACCTTGGTCGCAACGAGAGCACATATCCACAATGCAAATCAGTATTTGCATTTCCTAGGTGGTTTAATCTGCAATTACAACTCCGATAGGTGGAAATTGTAAAGCTCAAACCTGTATAAAGGGATGCTTGATGAACCAGTTTGCTATTCAGCATATTCCTGAGCCTCCATCCTTCAGCTTGGTGGCTTTCTTCAGTTTAATTGTATATACAATCAAACAACTTTTATGGAGCAGCTTTTCAAACTCTCATTCTCCTCTACTGACTAAATAATTTCTAGAAGCAATTGTTGCTTAATATAAACCAAAATCATGCTACATATAAATGCTTATACAGAATACATTAAATGATGCAATCATTCTTCTGCTAAAAGCAGAAAAACATAAAACAAAGTCTGGTTAAGCTTTTGGAAGATGTCTGTTCCATTCTTCATTGAGGTGTTCTGGAGAAGCAATATGAACACCAAATGCCTCAAGGTTGGTGATATTCACTTGCATTTAGCATCTTCTCATAAGAAGCTTCACTTGACAAATCACTTTGAACTTTGCAACTATTATAAAATGTTTTTGCTATAGAAGACCTTGTGGGACGGGTACAACTCGAGGCCATCCACATAGGGCAGTACACACGAAATCCAATAGTGAAAGAAGAGTGATGAGAATATGGAACTCACTACCACTGGTGTGGCTTAAACAAACTGCATAGATGCATTTGAGGGAAAATTAGAGAAGCATTTCATGGAGAATGGGATGGCATATTACGATGATAAATTTAGATGATAAAT
>NW_025966910.1:1288-28113 GCF_021869965.1 Rhincodon typus | reverse complement strand
GCCCTTGTGCAGTGAATAAAAGATTGAGCATGTTGATTTACTTCCCTGTGGTACATTCTTGTTCTATGATTAAAATTTATTCTTCATGTTATAATTGCTGCCTACCTACCCTAATTGTCTATTCATCACTCAAATGAGTGGATTTGATACACTTAGACAAAATCCTCTCAAAATAGGCCTGGGTAACATTTGTTGAAAAGGATAACGATTGATCTATGACCATAGTAGGAAGAAAGACGAGTCAGAAATGCCACTGCTTTTAGATGGTTTAAATGTAGCATCTGTGTATTGAAGATAGGTGATTTCATTTTACTGGTCTTACATATAACTTGCCATTGCTATTTACTGAACTAGCCTTGATAATTTTCATATCTGGTATTTGATATCTAATTTCACCTTTTTTTTTTCTCTGTCGGTATTTAGCTCTTGATCAGAATTGGAATTTCAAGCTTTTTCAAATTTAAAATTATCTTTTAAAAAGTCTGGAAGTACAGAAACTTATCGGTAAAAGTGACTGTGAAGCTGAGGGATTATTGTTAAAACTAACTGGTTCATTAATACACTTTTAGGGAGCCTGCATCTTTAGCTGATCTCGAACTTATAATTGAATCCAGTCTCCGACCAATATCGTTGAACTCTAAGCTCCTTGTGAGGTGGCCTAGCAAACACTCAGTTGTGTGAGAGCAACTAGGCATGGGCACCAAATATTAGCCTTGCCAGGAATACTACATCGTAGGAGTGAATTAAAAGTGAGACTTTTGGAAAGTTGATACAAGTCCAAAAAACCAGTATCCCTCTGTGCTTCAGAATTTGTTCAGCTTATTAAAAATTGGGGCACAGGTGTTGGTGGAAATGTATTTTGCTTGTGCAGTTCATTAAGTTTTATCTCACGAGGTTGATTTTTAATAATGTTCATTTTTTTCCTGATTTGTCCAAGGGTTATGAGAAAGTCGTCAACAGCAGAGGAATAAAGTGCAGGTTCAACAGTGTGTTCACAACTTTCTGAAATTTCCTTTGCTGCACTTATTCAAATTGAGGTGTAACACTCCTTACCTCTGTCCTGAACGTTTCTGTGCAATAATTCGTATAACTGTGACAAAGCAGCTGTAAACTCCAATGATATCATTTGATGAAGGGTTAAACTGTTAAAGTAGCCTGTTGAAGATGTTGAACTTTTGGACTGTTGCACCGTATTCGTTTGAAGACCTCTAAGTGCACTTCCAATTGCCAAAAATTAGTGAAATGCTGGAGATATTTGACAAACAATGAGACTGAACCCAACTGAGGGATTTTTGTGTTGTCGTGTTAGTATTTTTAATTGGAGATGGCTGATGGGTGGGTTAAGATCCAAGTGAAATAATTTGTTCCCTATTGCAAATGCTGCCCCTTTAACTTGCGAAAGTGGCAGGAACAGAAATCCTGGTGACTAGATAGGAACAACGTTACACTGACAGAAGCTCATTGTTGAGATCCATCTTTCTTTCTTCAATATTTCTAAACATTCTGTTGATTGATTTTTTTTTTTTCTAAATAGTTTGCCTCATCGAGTATCCATTTTCTACATGATCTCTCAAACATTCAATGTGGTCATCTGGGAATATGCAACAATACTAACTAATAAAGGTTGAGCATAAATTGAGGTCAAATGATCTGCAGTATCTTTAGAAGGGTTTTTTCAATTTATTGTATTCTGTAATAACCATGCAAATAAAATAACAAAGATATTGTAACTCGGACATAGTAACAACTGCAAATCCTGGAGTCAGAGATAAGTGTGGAGCTGGATGAACACAGCAGGCCAGGTAGCATCAGAGGAGCAGGAAAGTTGACGTTTCGGGTCGGGACCCTTATTCAGAAAACGATATTGTAACACTGTTTTTATGTTTTGAATTATTGCTGTTTGGAAGCCAGTAGTGTATGGTGTGAATATAAACTAGTGAGATGCTCTAGTTTATTGATTTAGTCACTGTGATATATTTTCTCCTTACTCGTAATCTGACATGGTAAAATTGCTGGACTTCTAAGGTATTGCAGACTATTTTAAAAAAAAATCTGTCAAGTATCCTTCTTATAGCATCTTTTTGTTTGCAGCTAATCTAACAGCATATTTATCTGGATTGTCCCTCACTTTGCAGGATGGTGCCATTTTAGTCTTCCTTCCTGGATGGGACAATATCAGCACCTTAAACGATCTTCTGACTGCACAAACCATGTTCAAATCAGGTAACAGTATTGCAGTACCATTTTCTGATGACGGTTAATTTTTAGGGAATTGTTATGTCTTAAGTTCTTTCTGCAATGAAATGCCCTTTCTGATGCATCTCAACAGAAAGAGTTTTTAAATTGAGCACCCAAACCAAACCTAACACCCCAAAAATCTACTTCGTACTTGCTGCAGCGTAATGCCATTCAGAATGAAGTTCTGTTTCAAAGCTTCCCTGTGGGAGGAAGGCTGGGGACACATTGATCCTCAAACATTTTAATGTTAGTCATAATACTTTGATGGAAGAGTCATCAACAGTGCTATTGTGTAGCAATTGTTTAGCAATAACCTGCTCATTAATGTTCAGTTTGGGCTCTAGCAGCGCCACTGAGCTCCTGATCTTTTTACAACATTAGTTCAAACATGGTCAAACGAGCTGAACTTGAGAAGGAAAATGAAACCAACTGCATTTAGCATCAGTGCCACAGTTGACCTAATACGGCATCAAGGAACCATAGCAAATAGGAATCTGGGAAAGTGTTGGTTGGAGTCATAACTACCACAGAGGAAGGTGGTTGTGGTAGTTAGAGGTCAGTCATCCTAACTCCAGGACACCGCTGCAGGAATTCTTCAGGATTGTGACCTCGGCCCAACATCAGCTGCTTCATCAATGACTTCCCCTCCACCAACAGGTCAGAGATGGGACTATTCATTGATGATTGCATCATTTGGAGACTGCTTCAGTACTTGGAGTCAAATCCAAATGCAGGAAGACCTTGACAGTATCCAGATTTGGGCTGACAAGAGCTGACAAATGGCTAGTAACATTAGTGCCACACAAGTACCTAGCAATGATCATCTCCAATTTGAAAATCTAACTACCATCTGTTGTCATTCGGTGGCGTTAGCATTGCTGAATCCGTGATTATCAACATTCCGGAGGTAACTATTGACCAGAAACTGAATTGGATAACCCGATTAATACAGTGGCCACGAGCAGATCCGAGGCTAGGAATTCTGCAGCGAGTAACTGACCTCCTGACTCCTTGAAGCCCGTCTACTACCAATGCGGTGCAAATCAAGATGCTCTGCAGATGAAAGGAATTTTTCCAGGCCTTGTGCCCCATCTGTTAAACAAAAGCTTGGGTGTAGTCTTTCCTGCTACGATCCCGATGACCTAGTGACCAACCAGAGTTGATTTGCCTTTTTGAATTCGAACAAAAATTTTGAGGTAACACTCCCTGGTACATTGGTTGAGGTATACTCATCGAGGATCTGACTCTATCTACCAACTAGTCATACCCTGTTCCTTGTGTTGTAGAAATTATTGCCTTTGAAATTTGGTATTCTTGTGCCCGTGCTGGTGAGTGTAGGATGAAAATTTTCAACAGCATGACCACTAAGTTCTGTTCTTTCAAGTGACTTTAATTCTGTACTCTGTTATTCCCCTAGATCGGTTTGTGATCATTCCTCTCCATTCTCTCATGCCTTCAGTGAATCAGACAGAGGTATGATACTATACATTAAACGTTACTAAACCAAGCAATATCTGCATTTCCTCATCACTTGAACAGTTGTTTCAAATGGTTCAAATAGCCCAATTATTTTGTACAGAATGTTTTGTCCATTTGTGACTAATTTCCTGGTTAAAGCCACCATTTTGTTGCTGTTTTTCAGTTCCAGGTTATCTGGAACAAACATAATTCATCCATCTGCCATCTGGCCCATCAGTGTTGATTTTATGAAGAAGTTATCCATTTATTTATAATTTCCTCATCTTTCCCTTGGCCCTGCAATCTTGACTCCTTCAAACGTGTGGTTGATTTCTTTTAAAAAGTGTACTGAATGTACTTGTTCGTTTTGAACAGTGCCTTCCAGATCATTACAATTCACTGTGAGGGGACAATTTGCAAGCCCACCCCAAGTTTTTCAAAAGCAGCACACTGGATACTGAAAATCCAAAATAAAAACAGAAAATGTTAGAAATATTCAGCATGCCTAGCACCATCCATGGAGAGAGAAACAGTTGATGTTTGATATCTGATCTACTGTCGGAACTAAAATGTTAATTTGGTTTCTGTGCCCATAGATGCTGTTGGACATACTGAGTATTGCAGCATTTTTTGTTTTTGCCTTTAAATCTGGTTACTGAGCTGTTCTACTACAAGCTTTTTCTTTATTTGCTCTATCAAAATAGTTTGTTTTTGACTACTTCTGTGTTAACCTTCTTCGCTCGGCTACGGGGAATAAATTCAATAGTTCTTTCAAAGACCTGGCGCTCATAAGATGGGCTGAACATTCCCAACCTGTGCTGTAAGTTTCTAATCAATTTCTGTTGCGTTTTTTTTATTGTAAAATATGTTCTGTCATGAATCTTAAAGCTTGTTTGATATATGATCATGTATGATTCCTTCTTATTTGCCCCTATTTCTCTGCATTCTGCTTGTGAAATGGGTGACACAGTTATAATTTGTAACTATGCAGAGACCCAATGTTCCTTTATAATAGAATCTGACATCTAATGTAAAACAACATTTTGCACAGCAAAAGGTGATTTTTTTAATCAGAGTTGTTGCTCATTGGAAGGGCATTGCAAGCGACTCTAACTGTGTCTAGTTCTGGTTGCCCAGTTACAGGAAGGACATTATTAATCTAGTCAGAAGAGATTTACCAGAATATTGCTGAGTATGGAAGGTTTGAGTTATAAAGAAAGGCTGGACAGGCTGGGACTTTTTTCACCATAGTGTAGGAGGTTCAGAGATGACCTTACAGAAGTTTATAAAATAATGAGGGGTATACATAGGGTTAATGGTAGTTGCCTTTTCCCTAGGATAGGGGATTTCAAGACTAGGGGGCACATTAAGGTGAGAGAAAAGAGATCCTTTTAAAAAAGGAACTTTTTTTAAAGAGTGAATTGAACTTCCTGAGGAAGTAGTGGATGTGGGTACAATTATGATGTTTCAAAAACATTTGGATAAGTACATGAATAAGAAAGATTTGGAGAGTTAGGGGCCGGGGCCAGGACCAGGCAGTTGGGACTAGTTTAGTTTGGGATTATCTTTGGCAAGGTTTGGTTGGACTGAAGGGTCTGTTTCCGTGCTGTATGACTCTATGATAGCATGCTGACAAATGTGGGTCTTAAGGTTTAATGACTGCCTGAATTTTTTTTATCTCTAATATGTTAGATGTCAGTGTTCATGCCCTGTGCAAACTATTTTCTTTCAATATTGGAATAAGCTGCTTGAGCTGCTTATTGTAAACTTCTTATTTTCGAGTTCTTTACTCAATGGTAGGTTTGACCCACGTTGACACAACCTCCACTGCATGTAGGTTGAGGAATCCAGTCCAAAATCCACCTCAATCAGAGGCGGGATCAAGCCTCATGCTATTGGCGCACTGGCCATCCAACCAACTGAACCATTTGGTCTTCAAGAAATGTGGCAACATGCACTTTTATATCCATATTGCAGCCTGGAACTGTGGCAGATGTTAGAAGCTCCAATTCGTTTCCAGTAAGTGACTGACCAGGAAGGTCTCCTGCCCTGAATACATGTCATTGGTGTGCTTTGCCAGGATTGGCAAGTTGATACTCCGTCTGTTTGACCACATTATGAATGTAACTTTGGCCATCATGTCCTGGAGGAGAGCTTGAACCTTGAGCTTCTAGCTCAGAGGCAGTGAAGCTACACATTGTGTCACAAGGCCTCCCTTTTCTGTTTCTCATTGGAAGCATAGAAATCTATCAATGACAGTGAGGATTCGTTCAAGGCTTTCTTTAATAATGGTTGACGTGTTTCTGTTTTTACTTTTTGAGGAGAGTTACTATATTATCGTTTGAATACTTGGGGTCTAAAGTGGAAGAATGATGTATAGCTTTAAGTTTGATGTTTCTTTATTGTGTATCTTAAGGGGCTTTAGTAGTTTAAAATTTTAGCTTGATTTTAAGTTGGTCCTGTAAGTGGTATTGGGGTGTCCGGAGATTTGTTTACATGCATTTAAATGAGGTCTAAAACCTTTAGAGGTGAATAGTTCAGTGCATAATTAAAAAGACAATGTAGAAGAAAAGAAAGTTACTTACTTTTGACCAATGACAGGAGTCCTGTAAGTTAGAACCATCCAGAACAAGCCAGGCAGAAGCTGGTTGTGTCAGAGAGCAAAGTTCTTGAGTAGTAAAGGTGTTAGTTTAGCAGTCTCCAAAATAGTCAGGGCTGGGCAAGAAATCTTGAATTGCTTCAAAGAAAACTTCAGAAGCAGAAGAGTGTGGAAGTGAAGAATTTAAGGAATCCATGTTGATTAATAAGTGAACTGTTTTAGCAGCTTAAGAGTCTTGGAAATTATAATTAAAGAAAATAGCATTGAGTGCATGCAGAAATCTAATAAAAGCTTTAACGTGAGGACAGGGTGACGCTTTTCTGAAGTTTGTGTGTCTGTAGTTCTGAGGATAAAAGGGTTGAAGCTACCTTTCTGCTATTTGAGAAAACTGTTTCAAATAGTTCCTGTGTAGTTCATAGTTCAACATAGTTCATATTTTCTTTTGTGTATCGTAAACTTTTATGTTCTTTTTGTTAAAAGTAAATTGGCAGTGTCTTGTGAATATGTTGAGTAACTGACAACAATGGTAAACAAATAGCAAACAATGAAATTCATGGTCTGCCAAGACAGGTTTCACTCTGACATTACTGATTGGTGTAATATTACCATTAGCTAGGATCATAATAGCATCCTCCTGTTACTGTGTAGAGAAGTGATCATAAGAAATATCTCATCTCTAATGAATAATCAGAAACCAAAGAGTATTTTTGCAATGCAAGAGTAATTTCTGAGATAACATTCTCAGCCCACATTAACAATTACAAAGGACCACAGAGCTATTTAAGGTTTAAGTTGCTTGTTAGTCCTCTGGATCTTCCTGCAAAATATATCTAACTTCTTTGTTTTACAAATGGCAGCTGTTGCAGATGTGTGGATACCAAAGCCTAAGGTCATTACATTAGAAACATCTACATAAATCTGCAAAAGATTTGCTCTCCATAAGAAAGAAAATTGTATGACAGCTTAACATTGGTAAAAAGCACATGCTGGGCAGCAAACAAAAATAGTTGACTGGCTAAACTGATGTTTTATTGCACTTCATTTTGCAGAAAATGACAACAACTGTCATTTTCCAACTAATAATGTATCTCTTTGGCTTCATGCATTAGTGGAAGAAATGATTGAGCCATCTGAAACAGTGAAACCTGTTTCTGATCACATCACTTTACAATTAAATTGCATGCTGTCAACAGATAATAATTTGACTGCTGGATATGGAGGAGACTTGGTATAATTTAGTGTGGTTATATTCTCAGGTTTTCAAGAAGCCGCCACCGGGAGTTCGCAAGATTGTAATTGCTACCAACATTGCAGAGACAAGGTAATATAACTTGCATTGTTGCAGCCACAGTGGGAGACATTTCTGCAAATGACTTTTGAAAATCCATGTAATCAGACAGTAGGGCAAAGACATATATTCTGCTCCCTGTCGAGTTCCCTTTAAATACACTCCAAAGTTTTCAGTTTTGCCTTGGAAGTTTCATGAGGTTTACAGCTTGGGGAATTTCCTGGGATTCTCTAAACTGTTTCTCAGTAAATCTGCCTTAATGCCATGATCTTTAAGCAGTGATGTATTCATGAATTCTTTGCTGAATGTTGAAAAAAATTAGCTGTTTATAATACACATCAGGTAAAAATGAAGATTTGTCCTTTCACAACGATTGTCACCACTGCTGGATGTCTTGAGAGGAGCTTTACACAGAATGAAGTGCAAATTTCCTTGTTGCTAGATTTGCATTTTTATGCAGTAGTTTGGTTTTACCTCAGATTCACTTAGTGTAGAATTGAGTTTTCTGAATATGAATTAATATGAATTGCTTCAGTCTTATATCCTGGTCTTTTTTTCCCACATCCTGTATTTTTTTCTTCTTTGATATGTTTAACTGGTTCAACTTAATGGGAAAGCTCATACAGCCCATTGGAAGGAATGAGTTCAGTCATCAGATATTTTCTTCCAGCATCACTGTTTCAGTTGCAGATGGAATATCATTTCTTGCAGAGAACACCCAATGCATTCTTAACTAACCTTGTTTGAGTCCGCTGATTCTTGAGGTTTGCTTTCAGTCTGTCTCCCTCTTCAAAAGGATCATCCCTTTGAAATTTTGTCTTTCAGTTCTGTACCAAAAAGCATTGGAATATAACGTTTTTTTTCTAAACTAGTGTTCAGCATCAATCCATTATCAACAAGCTGCCTCAGACAAACTATTGTGTTGAAATTTCTCATACCCCAAGAAGAGGCTTTTCTTTCAAAGCCACAACTATTATCTTGATTACTGTCTGCTGATCTCACCTAAAGATCTCCTGAAGTCTCATTGCTATTCTTTGTGTGGGCAGTTTTTTTCTGAAACTAAAATCTCCTGAGTTTGTATAATGGATTTGATGCATGAAAAAAATTTTTGTATTTTGTATCTGGATGTGTGATAATTGCTGTATTGAAGGATGCCTTTATAGGACTGGAATGTTCTTTAGTTTTGTGGTACTAAAGTTATTTTTTGATCAAAAAATGATTAGAAATACAATAAGGGGGGCAGTGGCCTAGTGGTATTATCACTGGACTGTTAATCCGGAGACCAAGATAATGTTCTGGATTTGAATCCTGCCATGGCAAATGGTGGAATTTGAATTCAGTAAATACCTTGAATTAAGAATCTAGTGATAACCATGAATCTGTTGCCGATTGTCAGAAAAACCCTTCTGGTTCACTAATGTCCTTTTGGGAAGGACATTAGCCATCCTTACCTGGTCTGGCCTACATATGACTCCAGATCCACAGCAATGTGGGTGACTCTCAACTGCACTCTAGGCAATTAGGGATGGTCAATAAATGCTGTCCAGCCAGCGATGCCCTCATCCCATGAATGAATAAAGAAAACAAAAAACCCTTGTAGACTTTAGGGTGATGAGCAAAACTAGCTGTTCAGTACAATATGCATACTTGAGTTTGTGTGTAAAATGTACCATTGTGTTCACTTCATAGGATCACACAGCAAATTAGGAGTCTATTTGGCCTATTCTAACTTTGTCAATTCTTTGATTACATTGATTAATCCCATTCCCTTCCCAGTACTCTGTTTTATTTTCATATCTCAGTTTCTTCAGGAAGTTACTACCAAATCTGCTCAACTACCCTTTTAGATGGTGCATTCTAAGTTGTGGCTCTGGCATAAAAGTAAAAATTCTCTGTTGGTTTTAAAAGTCAATAACGCAGTTCATCCTAGGGAGAACAGTCACTTTGGCATCACTGATTTCTACCCTTGGTATACATTATTCGTGGTTGGCATTTCAAAATGTTCGCTAACTGCATCATGAGATCTGTGCATAAATGACATAAGATATTCATAGGTC
This sequence comes from Rhincodon typus, assembly GCF_021869965.1. NCBI lineage: Eukaryota > Metazoa > Chordata > Chondrichthyes > Orectolobiformes > Rhincodontidae > Rhincodon > Rhincodon typus. Next base: position 18,473 of record NW_025966910.1, on the reverse strand, counting down.
CAACTGTCTCTCTGGAAAATGTACTCAAAGTTGAAGACTAAAGATTTTAACAAAAACAAAGCTGCTGGAAAAGCTCAGCAGGTCTGGCAGCATCCGTGCAGGAAAAAAAGAGTTAACGTTTTGGGTCTGGTGACCTTTCCTCAGAACCCTCAGAACTTGAAATTTTTCACTTCTCCCCACCACCTTCCATATTATGGCCTCTGAATTAATTTTCTGTTTGCCAATTTAATGCTGTTTTATATGACACTGAAACTACAGTATTCAGAGAAGGAACTCATTTTCTTTTGAATATTTCACTGACCATGTTTCTGTTTATTTAAACCTGTGAATATGAATATGTTTGTGATAATTGAATTTTGTAAGTTATCTAAGTATTGATTAGTAACCTCGGAACTTTATTTAGGAAATCAATTGACAGCTTGCAATTGGTGATAGCTTGCTTGTGGTTCTGATTGTGAAGTAGCAGAGTTGAAAATTGAGTTGCATCGAGTGTACAGTGAAGAAGCAGGTGATATAGATCAGCTGGTCTGGACTGGTGTTGTGCTCCACATAAGTCTACCCCCAGTCTATTTATTTAATCTAACTCTATCAGTTTGTCCTTCTATTCCTTTCTTCTGTATGCTGATTTGGTATCCCTGAAATGCAGGTGTAACTTGTGGAGAAATAACTGAAACGAGATAGAAAGAAGCCAGCAGTAGATGGCACAGATTTTGCACAGTCCCCTTGAGTTGTGCATCTACAGTTTTGACTTTCTTCACTTCTCCTACTGTAGAAGTACAAACTTGTAATCACAGTGGAAAAGAGAGAATCATATTTCTTGACATAATTTTAAAATTATGTCATTACAATTGTTTTAAGCCAATACATGATAAATGAAATTAAAAACTGCAAGGTGTGTGAATCTCAACTGAAAATCCAAATGACTGACATACACTTTTTGGGACTGTTTCAATTTAAGGAGGACAAAAAACGATTAACATTTTGGCTTACGTTCCCCTAAAGAATGAACGTTGTGCAGTTAAGCTTCCCTCCAGGCTATGAGCCCTAAATCGAAGCTGACACTCCTGTAGGCAGGACAAGGAGAGTGCTCGATTATTCGGGACTCCAAATGGCTAAATTAGTAGATTTTAGATGTGTTAATCAGATGTGAGTTTTTTATGCTTAGGCCAGTATTTATTGCCCAAATTTAATTGCCCTTGAACTGCCATTGTGCACTGCTGCAAGTCTTGAGACCAATGATGCTGTTAGGAAGGGAGTTCCAGGAATTTGACACAGTGACAGTGAAAGAATGGTGATATACTTCCAAGTCAGAATGGTTTATGACTTGGCGGGGATCTAGCAGGTGATGGTGTTCTAGACATTTTTACTTTTCTGTGTTTTGTAGTTTTGGACTGACAAGGGAAAAGGACTGTTTTAAAAGCCAAGGATGGTTGAAAGATTGCGTTTTTAAAAAAGGAAGTTAACTGACACTCATTTTAAGTGCAGTAAGTTCAAGCGCTGGGGAAAAGTCTAGTTGCAGACAAGCTGAAGCCAAGGTGTATGTGTGAATGCAGCTTTGGCCAGCAACGAATAGCAGATTGACGTGATAACAAAGGTCTTCTGTCTCCTAACAACTTGATTGACTCCAAGATAACTGGACAGCTTGTAGATGAGAGTGTTTGAAGCGGAAGCATCAAATCTCTGAAAGAGCTGCCTCTGCTGCAGTAGAAAACACCTCAAGCCTAAAGAAAGCCAGTTTGTTTTTTCCTCAAAAGTAATTATAAGCTGTGGCTTTGAATCAGAGACTTTATAAGTGCAAACATATGCCTTGCGTCTTCTGCAAGCAAAAGTATCTGGAGAAGGAAGATCAAGTAGCTGCATCCTGACAAGCCAAACAAAATCTAAACGAACTCTGAGGTCAGGGAGTATTGACGTTTTTATAAGAGGGTTAGAATGTAGCTAGTAGAGTTATATGTCAGGTTCATCATTGTTTATCTGTAGTTAGAATCTATTTATTTGTATTAAATAGTCATTCTTGTTAAGTACGGACACCTGGTCAACTTGAATCTAAAAGACAGGTAAATTGGAGAATATTGTCTACTTCTCAAAATCTGTAATTTTTGTGACAACTCTGGGAATAACTCTTGATTTATAGCACAGTACCCCAGTGACATATAACACCATGCAACATTCCCTCTAAGCTGCGTGACCCAATGTACATGCGACCTGTTTGAGGTTCTGTCCACAGCGATCGGGGTCAACGTTTGGATTGTGCAGTTGACTTCCCATTCCAGAAGTCGCTGCCGTGCACTGACCTCAAATGCCTGCACAAACAGAAAATTAGATGGAGTGCTGACACCATGCATCTGTTGCCCTTGTCCTTTTATGTGGTAATGGGTTTTGGAAGTATTGCAGGAACCTTGGTGATTTAACTGCAGGCTGCTGCTACTGTGCATCAGTGGTGAAGGGAGTACATCTTGAACGTGGGGTTTGGGGTGCCACTCAGGTGGGCTGCTTTGTCCTGGATGTTGTCAAGCTCTTTGTGTTGTCGGAGCACGTCATCTCAGTCATCGAGTTATACAGCACGGAAAGAGACCCTTCAGTCCAACACGTCCGCGCCATCCAGATATCCTAAACTGATTTAGTCCATTTGCCAGCATTTGGCCCATATCCCTTTAAACTCTTCCTATTCATGTACCTATCTAGATGTCTTTTAAATCTTGTAATTGCCTGCCTCTACTGCCACCTCTGGCAGCTTGTTCTGTACATGCATGACCTCCTGCTTGAAATGTTGCCCCTCAGGTCCCTTTTTAAATCTTTCTCCTCTCACCTTCAACCTACACCCTGTAGCTTTGGACTTCCCTGCTTGAGGAATAAGACTCTACCATGGGGGAAAAAAAAAATCACATGGAATGCAGGGGGAGCTAGCCAATTGGATACTTCGATAGGCGAAGGCCTTGGGGTTCAGTTGTTTTTCTCTGAAAGCTTCCACTACTAGTTTGTAAGAAATACAGAGCAATTGATTCACTTGTAAAATGTCTGTGATTTATCAATTGAAAGTCATAGCTTGCAGCAGTTGCTGCCTGAAAAGTAATTATTGGTTTTCCACATTTAAACTGATTGTGTTTTACAGCAGGAAACAGCTAGCTGCTGGGGAGAACAACTGCACACACTTCTGTGCCTCTCACTCTCTGTGTCATGTCTCTGTATCTTTCTCATTCCATCTTGCTCAGTTAGCTGAGAACTAAATCGACTTCATTTGTAAACAACTCCTTGGCTCCTGATCATCTGCGCATTGCAGGAACCCAAATTATGCAGCCATTGTGGTAAATTTTGTTTTTAAAAGTTCTTTCTCCTTGCAGTCCACACTTATTAAAGGCCCAAAAACTGACATGGTTCCTACATCAAAATAGTTTTACCTGGGTCATTCCATTTCCTTTCTGTTTCCTTTTTGATTTATTTTCTTAAACTGTATTTGAAAGTAAAACAGCATCTGTAAATCATTGATAATTCTCTGAGACATGAAAAGCTGCAAAATGAAAGCAAATCTTCAACAGGCTACCTGTGTATTCTCCCAGCATTTCTGCTTTTATTTAATTACTGATGTATACCATGATATGTATATTAAAATTTGAATATATTGTTGATTTGAAGCACGTAGCTATGGTTTCCTTACTTAAATAAGGATATTCTTAATATCATGGAACTTGTTTTTATCTTTCAGCATCACCATAGATGATGTGGTTCATGTGATTGATGGAGGAAAGATAAAAGAAACTCACTTTGACACTCAAAACAATATCAGCACAATGGCAGCAGAGTGGGTCAGCAAAGCTAATGCCAAGCAACGGAAAGGTCGAGCTGGCAGGTAGTGTATCCTTGTCTGTCAATGTGTGTTAGACAAAATGTCATATAAACAAGCTATCTACAGTGCACACTGTGGTCTGTGGATATTTGCAGAGTTAAAGGTCACTGCCATTGACTGGACTTGAAAGGAATGTCACAGATGTCATTTGCTTGTTTTGATAATATTGTTGTAGTCAGCGTGGATTATTCTGCTAAGCTTTCAGAGCACAGTTAGTAATCCTAAGATTTTATGCAATTGTGTCTGGAATTGTGTCAGCCCATTATGCTAATGTTGGTGCTAACTCTTCAATTGGAGCTGATTTGTTTTCATCCCATTTGTCTGTGCTTTCTTTATATCCTTAGATTTGCTTTAAAAAGGACGTATAACAGTCCTTGCCTCCATATACACTGGTGCTGGAAATTGGGTTGTACTGATGCTAAAACTGGCTGAAGTGTATGAATGTAGTGAATATAAGTAATTTAAAGTCTTCAACTACTGGAAAGTAATCAAAAAGTAGTCTGCTTGCACCGTATAGCTGTGTACCAGAGCCTTGTTATGAAACAAGTCAGCAGGATGAGCCCTGATGATGTAATTAGATGGTCAAAAGCTTCCTTACCACTGGTCGTGTAAGGAAGCTGAATCTTGCTGTTCTAATTCTTTGCAAGATAAAGGTCAATGATGCATTGCTGTGTTTCATATTATGTTTTGGTGCATTAGCGTTTAACATAGTTATGCTTTGATTGAAAGTTATCTATCTGATTCACATTATTGAATTAGTTACTTCTACTGCATAGTACTATTGCTTCCTGTTCTAATTTGAAGCCTATTTTAAAATTATGAATCACTGGCATTTGACTGTCTTAAATTTGTTTTCTCCTCTTGTAGCACAACAACCTGATTCGGATTAGTGCTCTTTATAAACTTTCTCAACAGTTGAGAGAACAAAATTTTATTTCCCAAAATAAGTTAAAACGAGTTGCTTGCTGAACATAAATTGCACATGGTATCTAAATTTGAGTGACAGTGCATTCACATTGCAACTGTGCCATGGGGCAATGTATCACACTTCACACTGATGTGCCCTTTCAATGCAGAAATATCTAAATCTGGATCTGGGGTCTGACCTCGTGGCACCAGGTAAAAACTAACTCAGTTCATGCCTTGTGTGGCATAACATTTATTATTAAGATAAGGGTCACATCTGTGTGAAGCAGAACTTTGTGTCTTCAATCTTGATAGTCCCTTGGAATTAAGGATGACCTACTTCCACTCCATTTAATGGACTCTGAAGTGGCTGGTAAATCAAATATGTGATCTAAAGTCCAAAACAGGAATTGCTGGAGAAACTCAGAAAACAGCATTTTCAGTCCAGTCTGATTCATCTGATAGTCATGGGCCTCAAAACATTAACCATTTTCTCTCCACTGATGGTACCAGACATACTGAGTTTCTCCAGAAATTTCTGTTTTTGTTTCATATTTCCAGCGTGCGCAGTTTTTTGCTTTGCTTTTAGTATGATCTGCTGAACCCTCTACATGTAAGCTGGCAATGCTTGAAGGGTTATACAGATAATGTTTGAAATTTTGTGTGCTTTCTCTATTACATTGATTGTGAAGTTGTTGGTGTGTTTGGTGCCTTCCTGGGAACGCTGGTTGGTGCTGTTGTCATGTTATACTTCTTCTGGGATGTTGGGGATATTCCTAAGGTGTTTCCTCTCTGCTCTTGGGAGTCTGTTGCTGCGAATAAGTTCCAAGTTCTTTAGGAGTTCAGTGTCATGATGCTGGGGAAGTTGGCTTAGGAGTGGATGCTGCTGCTAGACAGCCTTCCTTGACTGCAGATTGAAGAATCTTGTGATGGGGCTGCTGATAGGTAATGCATTGGAAAGGTACTATTTTGAAATATCATAGTCTCCAGTGCAAAGCGGAGTGTTGTATCACTGCTGCCCACTATACCATGGCCATGGCCTCAGGTTTGAAAACCTGATCTTCAAATTCCCTTCTCAGTTGGCCAAAGGCTGAGCAGGCTTATTGAGAGTGATATTGATTTATATGCTCTGTCTGCCTTTGTTGAGAGGAGATGCCCTTGAGATATGGAAAGTGCTCTACATTTTCCCAAATTTTGCCAATGATACTAATCAATGGGGGTAGGTGCTGTGCTTTCGGACCTGGTTGGAAGGAGACCTTAGATTTCTGAGAGAATAACAAAAGCACCCCAACAAAGTACTTGTGGGATCATGCTCCATTATGTATGTTACCTGTCCTAAATTTAATTAAAACCCTGTTGATAATGCTGGATATTGGTAATTCTTTGAGTAGTGTGAGTGAAGAATGTTCTACTGTGCAAATAATTTTACTATTCCATTCTCTGTTCTTCCACTTCCTGACTACTGCAATATCTGGAGGCGGTGGGAACTAAATGAACATATTTCCAATGCAATCAAATATTTTGGTGTCCACGAAAGCCGAAAATCCACATCTGATAATTCTCGCACTTCTTTTTGTTGAGGCCTCTTTTCCCCCAAAGTTCTTTGACTCCCGCTCTTGGGTCTCCGAAAGAGGTGGCTTTAAGTTGGCCACCCCTTACCTAAGCAGTTGTTCAAACTAATAATACAGGCAAATCTGTTGTGTTTAAAAAAAAATTGTTGTAATCCGATCTGTGAAGCAGATCCTGAAATATACTGTTCTTTTCCCACTCTTTGGCGCAATCAAGTGAAGGAGATGCCTGGTGTCAGATTTTGTTTTAGTACTGCATCTCTAGGCCTCAGTATTACAGATGCCATGTAAGTGCCACTTTCCTCTCTCCAGGTGACAATATCATTTAAGACAGCCATTTGGCCCATTGTATCTGTCTTGGCTGCTTCAAAGTGCCATCTAAATCATTCCCTTTCTCCTGCCCTTGCTCTGTGTAGCTCTGCAAGTTTTCCCTTGTGGATGTTACTGTAATCCTCCTCATCCACTGATTTGTTACCTGCAGATTTGTGTACTCATGAGGTCGATCCCAGACCTCATATGGACCTTTCCCATTGACTTGTCTGATCTGATCATGCAGTCATTTGTGTGGTTATGTTGGAGTGGTATCTGTGTTTTGTTGTATTTGGGCAGTCCATGCTCTATTCCCTATGAAAAACGAGGATTTAGTATATTTTATCAGTTCCTTTGTTCTTTCTTTTGAATCATGACTTGCTCAGTTCTCATCTGTTGCAACCCTAATTCTTTTATCGATCCTCAGAGTCAGAAGTTTAATTATTCAGCTTCTTAACATGAAGTACTTGCAAATTCTGAAAGCAAGAATGCCCTTCAATGAAGCCTGTTGAATAATCAGCAACTGAGGTTGTAAATCGATGGTTTGAAGTTTGCTTATACTGCATATTGATCTAAGCTCACTGGTTGTATTAAGCATAGTCTTTTGCCTGCTTCTTGAGGCTCACATATAGAATGAATTGTGTTCCACTGTCTAGAGGGGCCAGCAACTGTCAGATTGCAGTTTTAATGAATTAATCTGCAGAGAAACTGAAGCTCGCTGTTTACCTTGTTGATAACCAGCTAAACTTTTTGATTGTTGTCTGTTCCTAGGGTGCAGCCAGGTTCATGCTACCACTTGTACAATGGTTTGCGAGAGAGCCTTCTGGATGATTATCAGCTTCCAGAAATCATGAGGACTCCACTTGAAGAGCTTTGCTTGCAGATCAAGGTTAAAATAAAATATCTTGTCCATTGTCAGCCTGTCACACTGTTTTCAATGTGTACATATTCCTTTCACATTGTGAAAGGTCTCATGTTGCTTTGCTTAAGAGAGTGTTTGAACATTAAATTTGAGGTAACGGTTTACAAGTTACTGGAGATGGAAGAAAGCACAGTTCAAAAGAGTAGTTTTTAAAGAGCAGGAAAGGTGCAAATCAGGTGGAGTAATTTAAAGTATCTTGTCCATTGTCAGCCAAACCGGCTAATTATATGTGAATATTGTGACATTATCATTATTTCCTATTCCTGAATAGGAACCTAGAATAAAAGAGAAGACCTCTGTAGAAAGATCTGAAGTCCTTTTAGTCTAATGATTCATGATCCTGAGCTCCCAGTGCAGTTTGTAATATTGATGTGAAGAAGCAAACAAGCCTTATTTCAGTGTCTTAGTCACTGATTCTAGTCTTCTGGATTGAGGGGGTCGGAGTAGAATTTTTCACTGTATGTTTTCCCTTATTTGCCCTGCACTGTTTCCTACTTTTTACTTACTCGGAATATTAAATATTTGTGTGGTGGTAGGGGTAAAGAAATACTTTAGTCATGTTGTTTCTGCTATTGTAGTGTCTGCAACAGGTTTAGTGATCTGTCGAGTTACTAATTCTCTGCGTTCATAGCCTGATGGTTATGGTATTGGATAAGTCCAGTCATTGGAAATTTAGATCCTGTCCTGCTAGTAAAGCTTAACTTCTTTATTGTTTAGAAATCTGTCTGGACCCACCTTCCACTGTTTTCAATGTGTACATATTCCCTTCAAATTGTGAAAGGTCTCATGTTGCTTCGCTTAAGAGAGTGTTTGAACATTAAGTTTGAGGTAACTGCTTACAAGTTACTGGAGATGGAAGAAGGCACAGTTTAAAAACCACTCTTTTGAAGAGCAGGAAAGGTGCAATCAGGTGGAGTAATTTAGAACAGAAATTCTGAGTGAAGAGTCATGATGGATGGAGTGTTGAAATACATGAAGAGCAGAGACTTCAAGCTCCATTGAAAAAAAAAAAGAATGCACGCTTACGTGACTTATTACTAACAATGCCAAGGGAGTTCCACTAATCCATAATATGTTAAGAGTCTGTGAATTGGTTGTCTCCCCAGTCTGTGCATAGCGGTATATAGAAATGAAAGCAAACTGATGGGAGAGATAAAGAAAGAGAGAAGGTCTCCTGCATAAAGAACAGGTCAGACAGTATTGCCCACTTATACTAGTGATAGTCTGCAGTTATTGGATGATACAGCATGAAGTTGGCTGGAAATCTTCAGTTTTTCAAAGTTCTTTTGAGTAGCATTTTAAGTTTTGACTTTTTGACCTGTTTATTTAATGGTAACCAGAGTTAGAAACATCATCATCTGTCTTGGCTGCAGATGTGTACGTTTAGTAAGTTGCTGCCCTTTCAAAACATATATCATCTGACTTTGATGTTGATGGTTAGCTCACTCGTTCGTTCATTCTCATTGTACCTGGCTGGAATTTAAATTTGACTCCTGGAGGTTATCAGACTATCTTTGCCTATTTTGGCTTTCAAAGCGAAATGCCTGCTATTCAACTTCTATTTAAACAGTTCAAATACAGTTTAAATGATATTCCAATTTTATGTAAATAGAGCAGTTTAAAGATGCAAGTAGTAAATCAACCAGAATTTTCTCTTACAATCAGACAGGTTATTTAAAAAGATACATGTTGACTGAGGAAGCTTCCATCATTGTGTGGCAGTTTTTTTTTGTTCATTAACCATGGGCTTTTAATTTTGCCTTAGATTTTAAATCTTGGTCGAATTGCCCAATTCCTGGAGAAGGCAATGCAGCCTCCATCGAAGGAAGCTGTTAACCTGGCTGTGACCCATCTTAAAGAGCTGGTAAGTATTTGCCGACTAGAAGGGAATGGGCCAGTTGACTAATAGGCAAGCATAGCTCCTGCTAGTTAACTGTGGAACTGCAGTACCATTACTGCAAAGTGATTTACCTTTGTCACCACAGTGATTGCACCCATGCAGCCCAAGTCCTGAGCCTTGGAACACAGAAAACTATAGCCCAGTAGGAGACTTTTTGGCTCATCTAGTCTCTACTGGCTCCTTGGTAATGTGTCCATTTAGTCCTTCCCTGCCTTTGCCGCTGTCACTGCAATTTTTTAGGCTGCCAAGTGTTATCCAAATAATTCCGTTTTGAAAACTATTCAAGGGGATCAAGGGTTATGGGAAGAAAGCAGGAGAATGTGATTGAGGAACTTATCAGCCATGATTGAATGGTGGAGCAGACTCGATGGGCCGAATAGCCTAATTTCTGCTCCTATATCTTGTGGTCTTATGGCCCCATTACAGAAAAAGACCCTTCAGCCCGTCGAATCTTTGTCAGTCACAAGCAAGCAAGCACTTTTCCAAAAGCATTTTTCATTCATAACCTTGTACGCTTGGCATTAGAAGTGCGCATGTAAGTACTTCTAAAATATTATGAGGGTTTCTGCCAGCAGCACCTTTTACAATCAGTCAGTTTACCACCCTCTGGATGTAAGGATTTTCTTTACATCCCCTGTAAACCTCTTGCCCTGTACCTTAAACCCATGCACCTTGGTCATTGATCCTTTCACCAAGGGGAGATGTTCTTTCCTTTCTATCCTATTTTTCGGCCCTTAATTTTATACATTTCAATCATGTCCCCCCTAAGTGTCTTCTCCTCCAGGGAAACCACCCCTGTTTATCCAGTCTGTCTTCGTAGCTATAACTGTTCGGCTCAGGCAACATTCGGATATATCTCCTCTACATCCTCTCCATTGCAGTCACATCCCTCCTATAATGTGGACTCCGGAACTGCACTCAATATTCTGTGATCTAACCAACATTTAAAAAGTAACAGTATAACTCCCTGCTCTTAAATTCTACGCCCCAACTATTAAAGGCATGTATGCTGTATTCCTTCTTAACCACTTTTTATCTAGCTTTCCTGCTACCTTAAGGAAGCAGTGTATATGCATATCAAGGTCCCTGTGATCCTCAGGACATTCCAGGGTTCTACCACTCGTTATGTATTCCCATTCCTTGCTTATCCTGCCCAAGTACTTTACTTCACATTTATCTGGATTGAATTCCATTTGCCATTGATCAATTCATCTGACCAGGCTGCCTGTATCCTATTGTATTGTCAGGCTATCCTCCTCATTATCTACCACCACATTAATTTTCATATCATCCACGAACTTACTCATCAGTCCTCCAACATTCAGGTCTTAAATCATCTATATATAACATATCAGCAAGAGCCCCTACACTGATCCCTGTGGAACCCCACTGGACACAGGCTTTCAGTCAAAAACGACTTTCGACTATCACCCTTTACTTCCTGCCACTCAACTAATTTTGGATCTATCGAGCCAAATTTCCTTGGATCTAATGGCTCTTAACTTTGCTTTTAATCTCCCATATGGGACCTTAGCAAAAACCTTGCTGAAGTCCATGTAGACTACATCAAAAGCATTGTCCTCATCTTTGCACCTGGTAACCTCTTTGGAAAAATTCAATCAAGTTGGTCAGAGGTGACCTCCCTTCTTAAAAAAAAAAAAAAAAAGCCACGCTGACTGTTCTTAATTAATCCCTGTCTCTCCAAATGCAGATTAACTCTGTCCCTCAGAATTGCTGTTGAATCTTTCTTCTTCTTCTCAAGCAGTTTGTTCTAATTACTAACAATTCATTGCATAAAAGATTTTCCTCCTGTTGCTTGTTGTTCTTTTACCAATTACTTCAGATCTGTGCCATCTTGTTATCCACTCTAAGGCTGTTAGAAATAATTTGTTCTTATTGATTCCCTGGAAATCTGAACTGACATGAGGAAGCAGTGGAGTGAGACACATATAGATAGGAATTTCTCCAGCTGCATCCTGAAACCACTGAGCAAGAGTGGGGTTTGATTTATCTTGAGAGGGCAGCATGGTCAAATATTGTTTGAGTAATCTCCTAAGGAGGCTGAGTTTTGTGAGTTAGATTGCCCTATCGCTTTGTTGTTAGCCTTTTGAAATTTTTTGGTCCCTTGTGCCTTACCATTCTATTTACCCTCGCAGCTAGAGAAGGTGCTATCTACAAGATGCAGTGTAATAACTCAGGTTATTTCCACACCTCCTTCCAAGCTAGTGATACTCACCATCATAAAGGATATAGCAGCAAGTTCATCAGAGCACCACCTCTTCCAAGATCTCCTCCAAGACACACAGTAACCAGTTTTGTACTGCTTATCACTGGATGCATGCAAGCATCACAACCTATGGTGTGGTTTGCAAATCCAGCATTGAACTATGTAGTCATCTTGGAGTTGATGAAAGTTATTCTCTCTTTCTAGGAACTGTCCGAGAACTGGAATTTGAGTCACAATCCTCTTCACACAGATAATTCAAAACAAAGGCCTACTATCACCATCTTGATGGTGACCAAAATTGAGCCAGAATACTGACTTTACAGATGCAAAAGCTTCTGTGGTATATGAAAGAGAAGAAAGTAGCCAAAGTGAATTTTTGTCCTTTGGAGGATGAGACTGAGAAGTTAATACTGAGGAACACAGAAATGGCAGAGTCAGTAAATCACTTTGGATTTCACAGTAGAGGACACGAGTATCATCCCAGTAGTAGCAAGTAATGCAGAGGTTATAGAAGGGCTTTTAAAGGGCATCTGGAGAAATATATGAATAGAATGGGAATAGAGGGTTACGGTCCCCAGAAGGAGTAGGGGGTTTCAGTTGTGATGGGCAGCATATCGGTGCAGGCTTGGAGGGCCGAAGGGCTTGTTCCTGTACTGGAAATTTCTTTGTTCTAAGGGGGAAAACTTAGAACAATCATCATTAGTATGGAAAAGACTCTGTGCAATTTGTTGGAATTGAAGGCAGACAAGTCCCCAGGGGCTGATGGCCTACATCCTAGACATTTAAAGGAATTGGCAGCAACAATGATAGATCTAGTGGTTATAATACTCCAAAATTTGTTGGTTAATCCAGACAAATGTGAGGTGATGCATCTTGCGAGATCTAATGCGGAAGGGATGTATGCAGTATATGATAGAATTAGTAGCATCAATATGCAAAGGGATCTAGGTGTACAGGTCCACAGCTCACTGAGAATGGCAATACAAGTGGATAAGGTGGCATAGAAGGCATATGGCATGCTTGCCTTCATCAGTTGGGCATAGAGTATAAAAATTCACAGCTGTGTAGAACTTCTGTTGGGCTACATTTGGAAAATTGTGTACAGTCCTGGTCACCACGCTACCAGAAGGATGTGGAAGCTTTGGAGAGGATACAGGAACAGTTTACTAGGATAATGCCTGGTTTGGAGGGTATTAGCTAGGAGAAGAGATTGGACAAACTGGTTTGTTTCCACTTGAACATTGAACGATGAGGAATTACCTGTTGGAAGTTTACAAAATTGAGAGGCATGGATAAAATGAATAGTCAGTGCCTTTTTCCCAGGGCAGAAAAGTGAAATGCTGGGGGATGTAAGTTTAAATGAGATGTCAGAGGCAAGTCTTTTATACAGAATGTGGCAAGTGCTTGGAATGTCCTGTCGGAGGAGGAGGAGGCGGGTACAATAGCAACATTTAAAAGCCATAGAATCATAGAGCTATACAACTCGTCCATGCCAACCCGATAACCTAAATTAATCTAGTCTGATTTGCCAGCATTAGGCAAATATCCCTCTAAACCCTTCCTATCCATATATCCATCCAGATGCATTTTAAGTGTTGTAATTGTCAAACAGCTTATAAAACAGTAATTACTGCTCCTAGAATTCAAGGAAGTCAGCTCTAACACTGAAAAGACCTCAAAAAAGGAGCAGCTCTTACAGCCATAATTTTGTCCAATCCTCCACGTCTGAGTTTCTCGACAGATTTTTGAATAGGCAGGCAAGAGGGATATGGACCCATGTAGTGGCAAAAGACGTTTAGTTTAGCAAGATGTCATGTGTCAGTGCAGTCTTGGTGGGCCAAAGGGCCTGTTCCTGTGCTGTACTGTACTTTGTTCTTTGTTATCGGGCAGAAGTCCAGCAGTTTGACCCAATGATGATTAAGGACAGCCAATATATGTCCTAATCAGGATGATGTTACTTTGAGGGGACATCTGAGGTGTTTCCCCTGCAGGCTGACCTCGTCCTTCCAGTTGATTGATGTAACAGGGTTTGGAAGGGGCTGTTGGAGGAGACTGAGCAAGTTGCTGCAGTCAGTGTTGTGGATAGTCCACCCTGTGATGGTAGTGGATGGTGTTGTCAGTTTCCTTTTTGGCTGCATGTTTCAAAACTGACCTAAAACATGGGGAAAACCCTGAAACGTCTGCTTGTGCATATGTGGTTATGACCATAAGGGTGCAAATTTTAATTACATTAGTTTTCATTTAGGAACAGATTGTGTGATAGCTGCAGAGTGTTCTGAAGATTTTTAAATTTCCTTTTTTCTTTTCTGACAGAATGCTTTGGATAGGAATGAAGAGCTTACTCCACTTGGGGTCCACTTAGCTCGCTTGCCAGTGGAACCACATATTGGGAAAATGATTCTGTTTGGAGCACTGTTGTGCTGTCTGGATCCGGTTCTTACCATTGCAGCCAGTCTCAGTTTCAAGGATCCATTTGTGATCCCATTGGTAAAGTATTAAAATTATTACCAAGACGTTGCAAGAGCCGAAGGGAACAAAAGCAGAAATTGTTGGAAAAACTCAGCCGTTCTGGTAACATCTGTGGAGAGAAAGCAGAGTTAATGTTTCGGGTCCAGTCACCCTTCTTCTGAAAAAGACACTGCCAGACCTGCTAAGTTTTTCCAGCAATTTCTAATATTGTTTCTAATTTCGAGTATCCACAATTCTTTGGTTATTTTGTTTAAGAGCTAAAGGGGTTACTTTATCAAAATGTGTTACATAGGCTAGCTTGTACTCCCTTGTGTCTAGAAGATTAAGATGATCTTAAAGCTTACTTCAATGATTTGATACAGTAGGTAGAGATAAAATATTTCCCGTGATAGGTAGTGTCCAGAACCATTAAAATAGAGCAAGACCAGTCAAGAAGTACTTCTTTGTGTGGACTAGAGGAAATCTGGAACTCCCTCCCTGAAATCATGTTGGGACAAATTGAAAATTTCATGTCTGAAATTGGTAGATTTGCATTGATCAAGGATAATGGAGGGCAATGGGAACATGGAAGATGGATTAAGGCACAGACTTACCATGCTGTAATTGAATGGTGGAACCAACTCCAGGCTAATTGGTCCCATCTGGGTCCTCTGTGCTTTTTAGATTTGCTCGATGCCTTTGTGCATTTGATTTTTTGTTTGGAAAGTGGTGTTGATCTATCTCCACCTTTCTTACTCAATGATGGCCTAGCCGTTTTGCGGGCAGTTTCACTCCAAGCATTGTAATACTGCATTAGGACAAGCTGAATAGAAAGAAATGATGACACAACACTTGGATTATGTTACCGCAATACCTCAGTGTTTCATACATTGAATTAAATCTGTTATGTAGTCAGTTTCAGTATAATCAAGTATCAGGGGGGCTGTTGAAATGTGCGCTATTTGAGACTGCTTCTTGAAGGATGTAGACATATCCCCCAATAACATTGTACGGAGCAAAAGTTTTGTAAAAACTTAAATGTTTCTTCAGCAAATAAATGTTGGAGTTTAACCTGCTTGTTTTTGTGCTGCTGGCAGGGTAAAGAGAAATTGGCCGATGCAAAACGCCGAGAATTATCCAAGCAGTCTCGGAGTGACCATCTGACTGTGGTAAATGCATTTAAGGTGGGTACTGCTTATATACAAGAAAAATGCAGAAGCAGATCTGAAATAGAAAAAAGCTGTTGACATCTCAATGGCAGTCAGTATCTTATATGTAAGATGATCAGTAAACGTTTGAAGTCTTGCTACTTATAAGAGTCCAATGGAGGTGCTGTTTTTGCATTTTTTTTTCAAAAGAGAGTATTATCTGAAACTCATTAGTGATATTGTCTTCTGCGGTTCTTTTTGATTTGTATTTTTGTACAAAATGTGAAAGGATCTCTGGCATTTTTCATGGCCTCAACAGTGAGCAAGCTAAGTTTGAGGTGCAGTCACTCTAGAAAACACACTGGCCATTTTGATTGCAACATGTTCTCAGCCTCTAATCTGATGATGATTAGATCATCTCTTTATACTGATGTTGGTTGATTGATTGACAAATATTGGCTCCAGCACCATGGCAATTTCCCTTGCTCTTCTTTGAAATAAGGCAGTGCCATCTTTTACATTTGTCTGAGTACAGCTGGGACCTTGACTTAATGTTTCACCTGAAAGACTGCAGTCCCTCAGCGGTCCTATGGAAATGTCAGTTTTGATTTTCAGTTTCTGTATTTGAGTGGGACTTTTTAAACTCTGAAGTAGGCGTGCATCCCACTGAGTCATGGGTAACGTCTTCACTGAAGACTGAGATGAAAAGGACGCAGTAACGTGGAGTAATAGATTTCCAGTTATTGAGAAAATGCAGAGTGGGAGTGCAGTAAAACTCTGATTCTGATGAATACTAATAATCGGAAATGTTTTTGCTGGGGGTAGTTGGGGAGTAGAGGGTAACAAAAAGATTTGCATGTGGTCCTTCACCTCTTGTGGTGAGGCTTGAATCCAGATTAGCGGATTCCTCGGCTTCTGACCAAACAAAGCATGGGAATCCCAATTAGATTTGTTTTTCGTTTTCTCTTGCTGTATGCACAATATCCAAGGTCAACCACACACCCTGTGCCTGTTTATTAGGACCGGTCAGTTTGCTTAATGAATTTAATTAAACTCAGAAAAAGAGTTATTGCAGTAAAAATGTTAACTGCTTATCTTTCCACAGATGCTGCCACTCCTGAGTTTCTTCTGCACTTCCTGTTTTGATTTCAGAAAATTTCCAGTATCTGCAGTTTTCATTATATTTAATTTGGTTCTGTATTCCATGGAATATTCATTGCTTTGGCAATTACATTCCAAGGTTCTGTTTCCTATTTCTGTGAGAAGGGGAAGCTGGTGATTTCTCTTGACCATTGTAAATTTTGAAACAGGTAAAGATGGCGGTTGGCTTGTCCGTGGTGCACTTGTGATTGAACTGTCTGTCACTGTCCCTTGGAGTGTGATCATTCTGGCAGGTGACTGATCAGCGAACCCAGATCCCATCTGAGAGAGCTGCCATAAAGTGAGAATCGGAAGTTAATTATCAGCAATATCAAATTGACAATTGTGTATCACTTCTCATTCATTTCCATGAGTTTGTTATCCATGGGAACAGAGGAATTAGGAGCAGAAGTAGAAATTCAGCCATTTGAGCCCATTTGACATGATCATGGCTGATCATATCCTGGTCTCAACTCTACTTTCCTGCCTGCTCCCCATAGCCCTTTGTACCGCTTTACATCAGAAAAATATTCCTTTCTTTCTTGAATCTGTTGAATGATTCTGCCTCCACTGCACTCTGGGGCAGGGCGTTCCACAGGTTCACAACACTCTGAGAGAAGTGGTTTTGCCTTGTCTCAGTATTGAATGTGCCTCCTCTAACTATACACGGTATACAAGAGGTATGACCTCTTGTTTGAGACTGTTCACAAGGGGAACATCTGTTCGACATCTACCTTATCAATTCCCTTTAGCACTTTATATTCCTCACTCTG
>NW_025966910.1:0-1188 GCF_021869965.1 Rhincodon typus | reverse complement strand
CCCCCCCCCCCCCCCCCCCCCAAAATCTTCTCAACTCTGGTGAGTACAAACCCAAAGATTGAGCTGAGGGTCATGGAGGTGTTGGTGATATGCTGCTTGGTGAATTTTTGCTAATTTCTGTATCTGTTTTCATAGATTTTAAATAGTTTTGGCAAGAATTATAAAATATACTTTAGATTGACATCACAGTGCATATTGCAAAACGTCTTGAATTGATGTGTTGAATGGTGCCAGTATTATCTGTTTCATACAATGGGGCGATGGATGCAACCCTCACATCTTGACTGAATGACCTTGGTTTTTATCCTGCACCTTTGCCTATAATATGCTGCTGCTGTTTTTAGTCTCATTGACTCTATTGTTTGATGCCTTGTCTTAGCCAGCTATCTTTTCTGTACTTGTTTCTCTCAATCTTTGACCTCTGCCTTCTGTCACCATGATATTTCCTCTGTCTTTTTGTGCAGCAGTTGCATTGAATCTTCTTTTTCTTTTAAAAGGGTGAATGAACAATGTTCTCTGTCATATTTGTTGTATTGATTCTGACTTGCCATAGCCAGTACCCACTGTTACAAGTTTCCAGTGTGATCTGATTGATGTGTGCTTCTACTTTCAGGGCTGGGAAGAAGCGAAAAGGCGAGGTTTCAGATCAGAGAGGGACTACTGTTGGGAATACTTCCTTTCTCCAAACAACCTGCAGGTGATGAATCTCCAACAAACTGACTTAATCCTTGGAATAAAGAGGGATTAATTACAAATGCTCAAAAGTATGAGAGTTTGAATAGAGTAGGTTGGGATTAACTGATGGGTGGTTGGGTTAATAACTAGAGGAGTCAGATTTAAAGTAATTGACAGCAAATCCAGAAAGGAGATGAAATTTTGTTTTATGATCTGGAATACATTGCCTGGAAAGATTGGAATAGCAGATTTATTCATAACTTTCAGAAGGGAATTGATATGTGATTGAAATGTTTATGGGTTGTTGGGGAGGAATGAGACCAATTAGCTAGCTTGCTAACGGAGCTGACACAGTGAACTGAATGGCTGTCTGCTGTGCTGCAGTATGCTATGATTTGAATGTGAACATGAGAGGGCTCTTGTGGCACAGTGGTAGTGTCCCTACCACTGCAGGCTTGGTTTAAAATCCCAAGTGGTCCCGACGTATGTCATCACATGATTAAAAATAACTAT
>NW_025966909.1:23993-28146 GCF_021869965.1 Rhincodon typus | reverse complement strand
GAGTTGCGTCGGCGGTGGGCGGAGTTGTGCCGGCGTCGGCGGTGGGCAGAGTTGCGCCGGCGGTGGGTGGAGTTGCGTCCTCGTCATGGAAACAGACCTTTTGGTCCAACTAGTCCACACCAACCATGTTCCCAAACTAAACCAGTCCCACCTGCCTGCGCTTGGCCCATATCCCTCCAAACCTTTCCTATTCATGTACATGTCCAATTGTCATTTAAATGTTCCTATTGTATTGGAATCTATCACTTCCTCTGAAAGTTCATTCCACACCCGAACTCCTCTCTGTGTAAAAAAGTTGCCCATCATGCCCTTTTTAAATCTTTCTCCTCTCACCTTAAAAGTATAATCCCTGGTTTTAAACTCCCTCACCTTAGGGAAAAGACCTGTCCTATTCACCTTATCTATGCCCCTCACGATTTTATAAATCTCTGTAAGGTTAACCTCTTACACTCCAGTGAGAAAGGTCCCAGCCTTTCCAGTCTATTTTTATAACTCAAACCCTCCATTCCCGGTACCATCCTGATAAATCTTTTCTCTGACTGTGTAAAGTTCGACATTGGGAACAAATCAGCCACGTTTATCAGCCACATTTCTTTCAGCCACATTTCAATCAGCCTACAATAAATATCTGGTTTATTAGCAACAATAAACGTACTTAAACAAAGGTCCAAAGTTTATTGACGAACCTTTTGGATTATGCAAAGGTATGCACGTGTGTGTTTGTGCGGGCCCTTCTAAGAAACTAGAACATGCACACGTGTCTGGGGAGAAACAAATAAAATGCAATCTCTGCAAAGTGTTCAGAAACGTAGAAGCACTTTGGCCAAGTCATAGTTAAACTCAAGAAAGAAATGGATAAATCTTTAATTATCCCAAATGGTATTCTGTGTCCCAAACTATTCTGCACATGCAAGTTGTTGGCACTGGGATGTGTTCCTGGAACAGTTGTAGTGGCTAAATTCCTTTTGCTGGAGACACAGGGGTAGGTTCCAACACATTATGCTCAGGAACTCTCCTCAAGTGGTATAGATGACGTTCAGTGAGTTATTTGCTCATATACATTGCTGAGAGGAGTTGTAAAGAAAGAAAAAGAGATGGAGCAATGAACTACTGCTGTTTGGGCGTCAAATTTCGTCACAGATCAAAACCATATTATTCTAATTCTTATTCCACGTACAAACTGGGCCATGTGATCTCTCTCTGAAAACCCTCCCAGACTGAATGAATCCATTCACTCCCTGCTCCTTGCTCCCAGCAAAGTGTCCTTTGTCGCATATGTGTCCATCTAATCTTACCGCAAATAATGTTAGATCATACTGTGTTGTATCACAGAAGAGAAAAACTTGCATTTATATAGCACCTCTCAATTCATTTGCAGCCACTGAATTATTACAAGATGGGAAATGCAGCAGTCAATTTGTGCACAGCACACTCCCACTTCCAACAATGTGATGAGTCCCAGATAATCGCATTTGTGATGTGGTCATAATGAACACAGAGGAACGACATTCCTTCATCCAGAATCATAAATAACTAAAAAAAACAAAACAGGCCACAGCAAGGGATTGGGATTTCCACGAGAGGGAAGATAACTGCAAGGTAAAGGAATGCCATCTGAATATATGAATTTGGAGAAGGAATAAGCCTCTCTTCCTCTTGTGTTGTAGTCCAGGAGCTAAACATTTTTTTTTACAAAGTCCAGGCATACACTTCCTAGTTAGAATTTTATTTCAACCAACCAAACACCTTCAAATCCTCAGACCTTCCCCAATTCACTTGTTCCCCTCTCACTCCTAGTTACTTAGCATCCTCTTAAGCCTGCTCCACCATTCAATATGATTGTGGATGATCTGTTCGTGTTTCCATCCCAATCTGGCCTGGTCCTATTTTGCCAGCATTTGGCCCATATCCCTCTAAACCCTTCCTATTCATACACCCACCCAGATGCCTTTTCAATGCTGTAATTGTACCAGCTTCCTCTGGCAGCTCATTCCATACACGCACCACCCTCTGCATGAGAAAGTTACCCCTCAGGTCTTTTTTAAATCTTTCCCTTCTCACCTTAAACCAATGCCATTTAGTTTGGGACTCCCCTACCCTGGGAAAAAGACCTCATCTATTCACCCTATCCATGCCCCTCATGATTTTATAAACCTGTATAAGATCACTCCTCATCTTCTGACACTCCAGGGGAAAATAGGCCTAGCAATCCAGTTTCTCCCTATAACTCAAACCCTCCAATTCCATCAACATCTTTGTAAATCTCGGGCCTTCTCACTATGACCATCGCAGATCATCCAACACACTCCCCGCTTCTGCCCTCTCTCTCTTTCCATATCCTGTCCTCATTGAACAATCCATGCATTTCAGCTGTCGATTGAGTAAACATCCCTTAAATAAGAAGAAAAGAAACAGCAGCCTTTTCAAGCAGCTAACGACAACAAAACCTCTAAAGGAACGAGAACATTCCTCATGCATTAATCTGTGCCTCCAAGAGCCCTCATGCTGGACTGTCTGTGAAAAGGCACAATGTACCAGTGATCCTGTGAAGCAGCAGTTTGTATATCTATGGTATGTGGGACATCCTGTTCCCAAAATCTATCCACTTTGGACACATCGTTTTGTGGGCACCTTGCAGTAGGAGCTTTTGGATCTACTTATCTCCCACTGCAGGAAGGATTTGAGAGGGAGCTCCACTTGTCTGTTGTATTTTTGGGGTTAAATAAGTTTGCTCTGGGTTTAATTTTTTTAACGGAGACCACAAGCCACAGACATTGAAGGTACTTATTCAAGCCAAACTGGTCTCCTTGTGTGGAAAGGTTGCATCTCAATAAAGCCATCGGAACACAGTGACTGGAGGAAGCCTGGGGGAGAGAGCAAGGCCTGCAGGCCAATCCTGATTCCATGATAGCCCAGATGCAGAAAGCTGAGGGCGGCAAGAGCATGTCTGGTTTCAAGAGGAAAAGCTCCTGGTGGTTTACTGTTATCTAAATTACTCGTTCTTTTTTCTTCATCTTTATTATTTATGGGATTTGGGCCAGTATTTACGACCTGTCTGCGGACGGGCCGAATGGCTTTATTGGGCCATTACAGAGGGCAGGTGGAAGTCAAGCACATTGCTGTGGGTTTGGAGTCACCTGTATGTCACCCCAGCTAAGGGTGTTTGTGGGGTTTTACTTTTGCGACAATTGACGGTAATTCAGTGGTCATTATCGCTAAGACTGGCTTTCAGTTCCAGGTTCGTGAGCTGCATTTAAATTCCAGCATCGGAAGGAGTGGGATTTGAACCCATGTCCTCACAAAGCATTAGCCTGGGCCTTTAGATGATCAAGTTCAGGGAGACCAATACCACACCCCTGTCACCACTGCCAATCCCCTGCTCCCACCAGCGCAAGGATTGATCTACCAACACTAGGAGGGGTGGGAAGAGGTACAACAGTGATTCAGAGGGGGATTAGCACTCGCCAAGCAGCTCATCATAAAACTGTACTGTCTTGGCCTGAGAAGGAAATGTCCAATTTTACCATACAATATAATTTTGAATCATTTAGAGATCTAAAATAAAAGGTGGATTATCTCCACAGTCTACGAAGACGTGCTATAATGCACAGTCTCTGGTCTAATATAAAATTGTGTTATCATACTTAATGATGGTGACAATTAGATATGGACTCTCTTCAGAATATCTGTTTTTACTATTCTTCAGTCACCTGATCTTCCTAAATAAGGATTCGGTAACTAACCACAGAAGGCGATGGTGACTTTTTTAAAAAAAATTCAACAGTTAATGTGCAAGATTAGGGTCCCTCAAACAGGAAACAATGAAAGGCTGAAAATAGCAGAAGGCAAGACAAAGTAAATGAGGCGGCTTGGATTGTGAGAGACTGAAGAACTTTACAAAAGGCCAATTGAAATGTAATAATTGTACATTTTGGATCCTGGGAACAGGTAGCTAGACTCCAGCAGTGATCACTGAGATCAGATTTCAGCAGAGGATGAATGTAAAGGATGCCAAGCGTTTATAGAGGCTGACTGTAACCGGTCTGTGTGTAGGAGGCTGACTGTAGCCGGTCCGTGTGTAGGAGGCTGACTGTAGCCGGCCCGTGTGTAGGAGGCTGACTGTAGCCGGCCCGTGTGTAGGAGGCTGACTGTA
>NW_025966909.1:8394-23983 GCF_021869965.1 Rhincodon typus | reverse complement strand
TGTAGGAGGCTGACTGTAGCCGGCCCGTGTGTAGGAGGCTGACTGTAACCATCCCGTGTGTAGGAGGCTGACTGTAACCGGCCTGTGTGTAGGAGGCTGACTGTAACCATCCCGTGTGTAGGAGGCTGACTGTAACCATCCCGTGTGTAGGAGGCTGACTGTAACCGGTCTGTGTGTAGGAGGCTGACTGTAGCCGGTCTGTGTGTAGGACGCTGAAGAAGGGTCTAGGCCCGAAACGTCAGCCTTCCTGCTCCTCTGATGCTGCTTGGCCTGCTGTGTTCATCCAGCTCTACACCTTGTTATCTCAGATTCTCCAGCATCTGCAGTTCCTACTATCTCTGTCCTAGTTCCTGTTTGATTACAGGACCACCCCACATGCAGCAAGAGGGATAGCTCCAGCGGAGTTACTGACGGGGAGAAGACACCGGTGTCAAAGTCTGAATCAGAGGAACAAGCCCTGGGGTGAAAACATCGTAGGAAAAGCGACAAGTGAAAGGCCGGGCCTACATCCCCGATCGGGGTTGGGGTGTGGAGGGGAGGAGAAATGTAGTGATTGGGACCAGATTGGCCCAGTTTAACAACTCCAATCAGGAAAGCCCTGGCTGACCAATATAACTAGGAGATACAGAACTGGAGTTTTCACTGTGTCTACGCCTACCCACACACAACACAGGGGCTGGGGAAAATAAGCATTCCTACTGCTGTATGGCAACAGTGAACAGGTTTAAAATAAAAATAAGGAGAAAAGAAAAACACAGCCAGTGTGCATTGTGCACTAATAAATAAAGGGTGACTTGGTCACAGGATACCAGAGTCTGTGGAGCTATTTCTATGTGTGTGTGTGTGTGTGTGTCTGTGTGTGTGTGTGTTTTGGGAGGGGCGGGGGGGAGAGAATGTGTGTGCTCGTGGGGTGTGTGTGTGTGTGGGAGAGAGACAGTGACGGAGATAGAGAGAGTGTGTGGTTGTGTGTGTTGGTGTGGGAGAGAGAGTGAGGGTGTATGAGTGTGGGTGTGTGTGTGTGTATAGGAGACAGAGAGAGAGAGTGTGGGAGAGAGAAAGTGCGTGTGTGGGAGAGAGAGAGAGTGTGTGTGTGTGTGTGTGTTGGGAGGCAAGACAAAGTGTGTGTGTGTGTGAAAGAGTTGGGGGGCAAAACAGAGCGTGTGTGTGTGTATGTGTTTGCAAGAGAGAGTGTGTGTGTACAGGAGACAGAGAGAGAGTGTGTGGGAGAGAGAGTGTGTGTGTAGGAGAGAGACAGTGTGAGTGTGAGTGTGATTGAGAGAGAGAGAGTGTGTGTGTGGGGGGGGAGAGAGACAGAAAGTGTGTGTGTGTGTTTGAGTGTGTGGGAGACAGATTTGAGTGTGTGTGTGAGAGAGAAAGAGTGTGTATGTGGGTGTGTGTGAATGTGAGTGTGTGAGAGAGAGAGTGTATATGTGGGTGTGTATGTGAGATTGTGTGCGTGTGAGAGAGTGTTTCTAAGGGTGTGTGTGAGTGTTTTGAGTGAGTGTGTGTGTGAGAGAGTGTTTATCTGAGGGTGCATGTGAGTGTTTTGAGTGAGTGTGTGTGTGAGAGAGACTGTGTGTGTGTGCACGTTAATGACTTCACATTTGTACAAAACCACCCTAAACCCCAGTTTGAATAACATCCTTGGCCAGCGAGCATTCACACAAGCAAACAGGATACTGTGGTGACAGCGGTGTACTGTGCAAACAGACCGAGACACTTTGCTGGAAAGCTGTTCAACTGTGGAACAGCCTGGGCTTACCAGGACCTGCAGAATAGGCCTGTGTTGACATGAGAGACCAAAGCCAATACATGGTCTGAAATTGTCTGAAGTTTCGATTTGAGGGCAGGGGGCAGGATTTTGTGGTTTTGGTCCCTATCAAGGACTGGTCTGTTTCGTAGGGTCAGCCTATAAAGTTCAAACCAGGGCATCATTATATTCTGCACTGTTGCTATTTTCACATCAGCTGCTTGGCAACTCAAGAAAGAATTTTAAATTCTTTTTTAAAAAGCTACAGTTTAAAATGAGTCACAACGCTGCTCCTTTGTAAGGCGATTTTTCCCATCATAGTATCAAAGGTTGGAAATCTAAGAATCCAGGAATTTGAGACTTGCCCAGTCACATTGCTGGATACAATTGCTGTGGACAGAAAGAAAACAGATTAAAAAGACTGGTTTGATGTCCGTTACCTGCTTTCACCTGGATGTTTTCTGTGTGAGAGTGAACATCAGAGCAGTTTTCTGCTCGCCTTGGACTTCCGATCCCAGGATTACCCGCACTGTGTGATAGTTTTGTCTCTCCCTGCTAGCCTGGCTCCACACAGGCTTGATTCAATGAGTTCAGAATCTACTCAACTTTCAGTTACAGGTGAGTCCTAGATTTCAAAATGGTGATGAAATGAAATGCTAGGACAGCACGGTGGCTCAGCTGATACTATGATTCAATGAACTGTGCCAAATAAACGACTCCAGGAGCCGATAAAATTCCTGTTTTTAAAAAGCTGCTGGTGGGACATAGAAATCGCCCAGCCCTGATAGGCCCTTGTCAAGGTGCTGGCGATCTGCCTTTGTGAACCTGTGCAGCCTTTCTGGTGTAGGGACCCTTCCCCCTCCCCCCCACCCCACACTCCCCATTGGGGAGTGAGCTGTAGGATTTTGACCCAGCAACACTGAGTTAATGGCAATATATTCCCAAGTCAGGATGGTGAGTGGCTTGGAGGGGAACTTGCAGGGGGTGGTGTTCCCCTATATCTGCTGCCCTTGTCCTTCTAGATGGAAGTGGTCATGGGTTTGGAAGGTGCTGTCTAAAGGAGCCTTGGCGAGCTACTGCAGTGCGACTTGAACATGGTACACACTGCAGCTACAGTTGTGGAAGGAATGAACAATTTAAAGTGTTTATCAAATTCACCTACTTTCTGGTGTTGCACAGATACGAGGGCACCACTGACTGTGGACTGCAGTAAAAAAAAAGTACTTTCATGGGAAATACAACACTTGGTAATTAACAGAACTGTTGGCGGTGTATTCAGCTGCCTTTGCCCTAATTTTGGAGTCCCCTCCAAATTCATCCACCTCTCTACCTTCGTTTCCCATTAAAAATGCTCCTTAAACTCTCCGTCCTTCACCCATCCAACAAACTGTCTGGTTAGTGTGATGGTGTGCCACTCTGGAGCCCCAGTCTGGTCTGTAAGTGTAGATCGAGAAGATCATTCTTAAGTTTCTGGTTTATTGGTGCCATCCTTTCTTTTGCCTGCCCTGGCTCCCATTGCAACGCTCGGGCCATGGTAGTCAAAGAATTGATGTTGGGGCCTTGCCCTGAGGTTCTCCAGCTGTCTACACCAACCACACTGAGCTTGTCCTGCCATCTCCTGTGTTGTCTTAATGCGATGCAGCTAAACTTTGCAGGGCAGAAGGCTGGGCGAAATGAAGGAAGACTGCAGTTTCACAAATTCCAGGGTACCCCTCTCGACCTCCCCAGTCAACTCCAAAGGAATGCTAAACACCATGCTTGGCACAGGTTTGGTACCAGAAGGATGCCACGTTGGACATCAGACTCCACTCCAAGTTTTGCGACACAAGTCATAGTCATATGTACAAACAAGGAGCCCCTCACCACATCGAGCCTGCTACCCTATTGAATAAGATCATGGCTGATCTGATTTTAACCTCAATTCTATGTTCCTGCATATCCCCCGAAAATCTTTCCTACTGTCTTGGTGCTCAAAATCTATCTACTTCTGCCTTAAGGATATTTAAAAGTTCAACATCCAACACCTTTCAACGAAGGGAATTCCAAAGAAAAGATTGAAAAAATGCTTCCTCGGTGTTTTAAATTGGCGATAGGCTGTGGGGAGTTGTACAGTTTAAGGGATTTTTTTAACAGGAAGGGAAGGTAGAGAGGTGGACAGATTTGGAGGGGATTCTCTGAAATTACAGTGAAAGCAATTGAACGCACCACCACCCGTGTTGGTTTGGCACTCCTATTAATTGATTTTTAAACTATCATCGCTAGTTTTAGATTGTCCCACAAGAGCAATCATCCGCACAGTCGCATCCCCCTCAGGATCATGTATGTTTCAATTAAGCCATCTCTGACTCTTCTAACCAGCCTGTCTTTCCTCACAAGGCAATCCACCCATTCCCAGGGATTAATGTCCTAAACCTTCTCTGAACTGCTTCCAACACAATAACGTCCTTCTGTAATTACAGTGACCAGTACTCCAGATACATCTCACCAAACCCTGTATTACTGAAGTATAACCTTCCTAGACTTACACTCAATTCTCCCTGCAATAAAACACAACATTCGATTAGTTTTTCTGATTACTTGCTGTACTGACATACTGACCTTCTGTGATTCATGCTCTGGGACACCAAGATCCCTCAATAAAAGCACAACATGCAATTTAATTGATTAGGCTTTATCACGTCCTGGTGAAACGTACATCTATTTTCAATTATTCATCTTGTTTGCCTGTCTTAAAAGCAGTTTGACGATCCCAAAGCTGTGAATGCGCAGTTGGCGCAAATAGACACTTCCCTTTGGAAATAAAGGCACGAGAATTTATAAAGATTGACAAAAAGAAAGTGGGAAAATGTGATGAATGTAAGTCGGGTGGTCCTGACTGGAAATGGAGGTGAGATAGAGTAGATTCCTGGAGCCACACAGCATAGAAACGGGCCCTTCGGCCCACCATATCCATGCCGATCAACAAACACCAAACAACACCAATCCCGTTTACCTACACTTGGTACTACGCTGATGAAATTCTGATATATTCTAGTGGAAAGGTATCTACACTCAAGCTGAGTTTTTGTTGCCTATCCCTAATTGTTCTCAGTGCCCCATTAGGGCCATTTCATCTGTGATGGCACTGTTTAACTACAAATTACCTTACTCAATATCATTCTCTCACATAAGTTGTTGCTAATTCCTAATTATTGGCACTTAGACACCAATATTTTACTGTTTTAACATATACACAGAGATACTGCCAAAGCAGGGGGTGTGACTGTATATCATGGGCAATGATGACGGTCCAGCAGGTACAAGAAAGCTGCTTTATGAATTAAGTCTCTCTGTCATTTCAGTCCATGTGCTAGAGTCGTGCAGCATGGAAACGGACCCTTCGGTCCAGCTCATCCATGCTGACCAAGTTTCCCAAACTAAACTAGTCCCACTTGCCTGCATTTGGTCCATATCCCTCTAAACCTTTCCTATTCATGTACTCATCCAAATGTCTTTTAAGAGGTCCTTGAGTAGATTTGTAACTGTACCTGCATCCTACCACTTCCTCTGGCAGTTCATTCCACGGCCACCTTCTGTGTGAAAAAGTTAGCCCTCAGGTCCCTTGCAAATCTTTCTCCTCTCACCTTAAAAATATACACCCTCTAGTTCTGAAATTCCCTACCCCTAGGTAAAAGACACCTGCCATTCACCTCATCTATGCCCCTCGTGATTTTATAAATCTCTCCAACATCCAACTAGATCCAGTGAAAAAAGTTCCAGCCTATCCAGCCTCTCCTTATAATTCAAACCCTCCATTCCTGGCAACATCCTGGTAAATCCTTTCTGAACCCTCTCCAATTTAATAATATGCTTCATAAAGCAGGGCGATCAGAACTGGACACAGCACTCCAAAAGTGACCTCGCGAAACTCCTGTCCAACCTCCACATGATGCCCCAACTCCTATATTCAGTGGTCTGAGCAATGAAGGCAAACATGCTAAATGCCTTCTTAACCACCCTGTCTATATGTGACGCAACTTTCAAAGAACTGTGCACCTTTTGAGTTCAATCTAATGAGAACTTGCTGCATAAAAGCAACTTGAGTTCAGAGGCACGTGTACAGCTCTGTTGGATGAAGACTGGAAGGGACAGAGGGGATTGGGGGTTGTACTTGAACTCAG
Source organism: Rhincodon typus (assembly GCF_021869965.1). Taxonomy (NCBI): domain Eukaryota; kingdom Metazoa; phylum Chordata; class Chondrichthyes; order Orectolobiformes; family Rhincodontidae; genus Rhincodon; species Rhincodon typus. Next base: position 18,073 of record NW_025966909.1, on the reverse strand, counting down.
AGGGCATTTGTTTACTGGGAGTGAGTGGGAGGATGATGCTTTTTTATACAACACAGTCATTTCCTATATTTGGAGAATTATGTACAGCTGTAACAACATGCCAGTGGGCAAAGGGGAAGAGGACAGACCTTAAAATTACTTCTGTAAATAATTGGCGAAATTTGCCCAACCATGTGACTCATGTTTCTATGTTAATCCACCTTCACCCACAATGTCTGAGTGTTAAAAGCATTTCCCGCTCCGAGCTCCCTCTTAATACTATCGGGTAAATTCGTTTGCAAATTATTGTCAGAAAGTGGGTTGAGATTGTTGGCTAAGATGTTGTTGGATGAGATTCAGTGTCAGTGGGAGGTTTTGTACACCAAGGTATAAGACTTAATAATGAAAAAGGTTGGCAAGAAAAATGGCAGAACTCGATGAAAGAGATAGAATGCACTAATTGCTCACACTTTTACCTAAAGCCGTAACCCCAAAAGCCTGCAAAGCAAAGATCATTCCTTTAAGAGTATCTCTGACTGAAAGGGCAACAGATTGAATCAGTAACTTCCCACACATGCTTCTGACCTGCAGAGTATTTCCAGCACTTCCTGTTGCTATTTCTGATTTCCGTAGTGGTATTTCGCGTTGGAGGTACTACTCATGTAGCCGGGTCAGGAATCAAGAGGTTACCAGCTAATTGAAGGAGGAACAGGTAAAAGTCAATAAACACTGAGCCAAGAAGCTGAGAGTTACAGAGGGAGCCTGTTCCTTACCTCCCTGTGAGAACCAAAGTATAGCTCACCAGAACAGTGAATGCTACCCCAGGGCTGGACACTCCATCTGACACCTGGAGCTACACCTGTCCTGACATTTCTCATTCTGGAACTGAACGGTAAATGTTAGAGGCAAGAGAGAATGTGCCAGACTAGTGAGGGGACAATTGAAAAGGGCTCCAATGTTTCAATGTGCTTCTTGAGCAGTCTGCCGCTCCAGTCCTGCCCTGGTAATTATCGTCTTAAAAACATTGAAATGATGTAGGCCAATCAGCCCTTCTATTCAGCAGCACCTATTTTCATGGTCTATATTTTACTCTCTTTTCCCCCATCTTTATTGTCCCCTTTCGCTGGATTACAAATGGCTCCCATTCCTTAGGCTTGTTGCTTTCTTGGGCTACTTTATAAATCTCCTGTTTGGATATGATACTATCCCTAATTTCTTTTGTAAGCTAATGTTGATCCCTCTTCACTCTTTCATTATCATGTCAAGCAGGACTGAATCATTGTTGTGACTCACACACAACTTCTTCAAACATGAACCATTGGCCTATCCTCCTCCTATTATTCCATCAATATCCATCCCTTTGACACACCACATTCAGAAAGTCAAAAGACTCCCAAAGACATAAGGAGAAGAAGTGGACCATTTAGCCCCAAGAGTCTGCTCATTACCCATTTGGATTATGATTGACTGCCAGATAATCTCTGCTCCCATTTTAAATTTTTCTACACATGGTAAAGAGAAATTCTCAGAGAAAATGGCCAAGTCAGTCAGTTTCAGTGCTCCTGTGACGTTTCTGTAACATCACACACAGCAAGGTCCAGGAGATTGAGTTTCAATTCCAGAATGCATCAGGTCACTCCAGGAAGGTTAGGAACCTAGAAAATTGTTCAGGTGCTCAAAAACACACGCTTTCCACACTGCACTGTGGAGATGTCAAGAGTCCAATAATGTGGGGTATAGTTCCTAGTCTGCAGAAACTCAGTGCAACGAAGATTACATTTCTATAGCCCCTATGAGCAGTAATTTTTTTTTTCTTTATTCATTCACAGGATGAGGGCTTCGCTGGCTAAGCAGCATTTACTACCCGTCCCTAATTGCCCAGAGGGCTGTTAAGAGTCAATCACATTACTGTGGGTCTGAAGTCACATGTAGGCCAGACCAGATAAGGATGGCAGTTTCCTTCCCTAAAGGTCATTAGTGAACCAGATGGGTTTTTCCTGACAATCGACAATAGATTCAAAGCTTAAATGAAAACTCCACTTCCCCTACAGGTCTGTCTGTCTGTAGTGAGCGAGAGTTGACAAGCTGTAACTCTATGACAGTTACAGCAACAAACGGAATAAACCACTTTATCAATAATCTACCTCCTGAGCCTAGATGTAAACTTCACCCTCCACCCCATCTCATTTGGTGCTGAATGGACGAGCCCATCAGCAGAGATCAGAAGTCCAATAATAGCCGTCTTGAGCAGGCATGTTAAAATATAGCAGCTGGGAGAGGTGTTTTCCAAAATGTGATGCACGGATCTGTGGCAATCTTCGCAAATGCCAGTCACAGGGAGCAGTGCAAGGAAGACGATGTTCTCATTCCCTGACCCAAAGTTCCCTTTCTGCTAAATTTAAAAAAAAAGGAGAAGCAGGACAGGCGTGTAACATTCCCTGAGTGGCAACAAAAAGGACGTGCAGGAGGAAGGATGTCTACCAGCATCTGGGCTTAAGCTATTCCCCTCAGCTTGAATTTCTTCCCAATGTTATAGTGTGTGGTTTTCTGTTATCGTCCACTGAGGTATCCGTTAAGATCAAAAAGGCCAATCAAATGTAGTCTATGGCCTAGAGGTTGCATGGCACCCATATTTGGTCAAATGTATGGATGTAGTCCCTGCCTACCATTTTGTCACTTTAGCTGTCTGGGTAGTGCCTGAAGAACAGGTCGTTCCTATTTGTTTTTCCTACAGCACAATGGACTGAAGGGAAATAGGCCAGCAATGTTAAGAAGGATTTGTCTTACCCCATTTCTGGGGACTCTTGTTTCTGGTTTCATGAGATACATTGATTAAGGCCATTGGGTCCCATCTTAGTCCATCCATTTTGTAGCATCCTGATACATTCCAGGATTTCTACCTCTCTGATATTCCTGGTTCAACTCCCCGTTATCCTACCCCTGGTTTTTTTAAAATTCATTCACAGGATGAGGGCATCGCTGGCCAGGCAGCATTTATTGCCCATCCCTAATTCAAAAGGGCAGTTAAGAGCCAACTACATTGTTGTGCGTCTGGAGTCACATATAGGCCAGATCAGGTAAGGATGGCAGTTTCCTTCCCTAAAGGACATTACTGAACATTTAGTTGGCAGTAATTTTGTGGGGTTTTTGCACACTGTCTACAACTTTATAAATCTAGTTCAGGTCACCCCTCTGCACTCCCTTTCCGAAGTTCAAGAGTCAATCCTTTAATGCCTTTCACTCTCCCTGCGCTGCCACTGATACTCGAAGGTTTCTTGAGGCCAGAGCAGAATTAAGGTCAAACGAGCTCACGGACAGGAACTGATAATCATTGAGAGGTAGTGGATACTATGGTAACTGCTGTGCTGAGATTGTACATTGAAGAGGCACTATTGCAAAGTGTTAATGCCTGTGCTTGCAGTACAGCTTCTGTACTATCTGCTGGGGCAATGCTGGTTATCATAGAATCACAGAACCCCTACCGTGTGGAAAGAGGACACTCAGCCCATAGATTCTGCACTGACCCTCCAAAGAGCAGTGGGACGGACCCATTGCCCCACCCAATCCCCATAACCCTGGATCTTCCATCGCCAATCCACCCTAACCTGTACATCTTTGGATGAGGAAAAAGCTCCCCTGAAATTAAAATGCACTTTTACTGCAATAAAGCAGCAGGATTGATGGGCACTTCCCTTATTAACCTGAGAGATTTTTCTTCGAACACAGTAAACAGATGGATCAACGTTTGGGCGTGACTCTGGTGTAAACTGAATCCTTCCTGTTGCTGCACATGTTGGTCGTTTGGAATCAGTTCCGAATGAGATTTAAAGGCTTAAGGAGGATGGAAGTTAACCAGTTGTGGAGCCTTAATGGACGCAGAGCGGGCAGCATTTTAGGAGCCTTGTTCTGCACCCTCCCCGGTCCAATAGCTGCAAGGAGAGACAGAGTTCAGGCTGTTAACCTACTTGCACAAAGAGACAGAGGCAAGATTAACACAAATTGTTGGCTGGGACTTTACACCAGTTGCGCAAAGTGCATAGCGACTGACGCCCCTGCCCTGCCCTGCCCCACCATCATGGCGAGCACATTCGGAGGGTAAAAGCTATGGGGGTGGAGCAGGGGGTGAGGCCTGAGGCAGATCAGTCACGAATCCAGGAACTGTGACTGTTTTATTCTTCGGGGCAGGCTGGGAAACATGGGGTCAGGCACGTCAAAGACCCTTAGAACCACGCAACACAGAAAAGGCCCTTCAGCCCATCAAGTCTGTACCACCACACTGCCTAGACCAGTGCCTTTCTCCCGCTGTAGGGGCCCATGCCCTCAAATGTTATCAGCACTTCAATTGCTCGCCCAGATACTTCCTAAAGGTTGTTTTCACCCCTCTGGGCGAAAACTTTTTTTTCTCAAATCCTTTCCCCGTCTATCCCAAATTTGAGAGAAATGGAGGGTTTACCCAAAACCAGTAAGACAAACTCCACTCCCCCCCACCCCGCCATGGGGAAGGCAGTCACCTCTCCTGCCCCCACTCCTCACTGGCGAGGCCAGGGTAGGCCGAGGGAGGGCTGGAGGCTTGTGCGATCATTAAGGGTGTCATTAATTGCTGGCAATTTGGGAAACCAGTCCCTGGAACCTCTCTGCCCAGAACGTGGTTACCGAGGTGACGGGAAGGGGAGGCAGATACCCCTCCAGAGCCGACCTGCCCCGATTATTGGCCCTTTCCGCCTTTTGTCCCATCACCCCTAGGGAGGGAGAAATCTCGCCCATCGCCGTGAGGGAGAGAGAAACCTCCCGGGAGCGCAGTAAGCACTGGAATGTTGGAAACTTGCCTGAGCCGGTTTGTACACAGAAAGATCCCACAAGCAGAAGCGCACGGTAATGGCCTGACAGCCTTTTATCGTTCCTTACAGATGCCTTGCTTTTCTTTGAAGTAACACCAGAAGGTTTGAGAATCGCTATACGAGGGGCCTGGGGATCTGACAGGAACATTGGGCCCTCTAACATTGCAGCATTCCCTCAGTACAGCCTGGGTCAGATCATCCACAGCGTTCCGTCTTGAGTTGCGACGGTTAACACTAAGTCATCTCAAAATAGGGATGGTGTCCTTAACACACCTTAAAGATACAAATAATTAGTCACATCATTGAAAGGGCTTTCATTTAAGCTCCCCCCAATCCCTCGATGATTCATTTAATATTTAATCATCTCATTCACTTGCTAGTTTGCAGCTAGCAACAAACTCCTAACTGTGCAGTCAAATAGAGTAAAATGCGTGCACTTGGTTTTGTTTTTCCCTTGTTCGTGTTCCAGTAAAACACTGGCTCTTTGGCAGGGTCTGAGCTGTTTTAGGTATTGAACTAAAGTAGACAAAGTGATGGGCAAGGATGGGGAAATCTAGCTATTTCTCCTTCTCTCTCTCTCTCTCTCTGTCTGTCTCTCTCTCTCTCCTACCATCACCCTCTCCCCAGCTTCTCCCTCCCTCCCTGTCACCCATTCAGGTGTGGCATTCCATGGCACTGTTCCCTGGCACCTCCTCTTACAGCCTTACCCCACCAGCCATGGAGTGATGACCCAGATTTTTGTGCGTAGACGGTCCAGCCCCCACGCCTCAAACCCAGCTCCCCCGCCCCCACCCCAATCCCAAACACAACCCCAGCTCATAATAACCATTTTGGCATCGAGTGAATAGATTGTTTTGAACTGGCAACACGTTTTCATTCTGAAGTCTGAACCTCATATCAGATTGCTCGCAATAACTCGGAAATATTAGAACATGTAAACAGCAGAGTGAATGACAGCAGAGGTTAACTTGAAAACAATCGAGAGGTGTATAATCTAACAGCTTGCGTCAAAGCAAACAATGACAGGAACAATGCTCTTGGCCAGTGCGAATGCTGTTTGGAACTGTCGACAACATCACCGCAGTACAGCTAACTTCTTCACCCAGAGGGAAGTGCTTTCAATTTTCACTTTCTTAGCTAACTAGAGCTTGGGTATTACCATAATGGCCAAATGGGGCGCTCTCCCCTACTTTCTGGGGCTGAAACCCCTGCATGGTTAAGGTATTGTGCCTTTGTGTTCTGTCTTCAAGGCGGCTCAGGAAATTTGGCATGTACCTCACCAACTTCTACAGATGCACCATTGAAAGCATACTGTCCGGGTGCATAACGGCCTGGTCTGGCAACTGCTCTGCCCAGGACCGTAAGAAACTACAGAAGGTGGTATACATAGCCCTGAACATCACAGAAGCCAACCTTCCATCCATGGACTCCATTTACATGGCTCACTGCCGCAGAAAGGCTGCCAACATCATCAAAGACACATTGCACCCTGATAATGACACCCTACAGCCTCTTCCATCAGGCAGAAGGTACAGAAGCCTGAACACACACACAAGCAGGTTTAGGAACAGCTGCTTTCCGGTTGTTATCAGACTGTTGAACGGATTCTAGCCTCAAATACTGTAGCCTGCAATGTAACCTGTATGTCTCTAAGTCTTTTCGATCTGTACATCCTTTGCTTCTGTGATCTGCCTGTACCACTCGAAAACAAAGCTTTTTTACTGTATTTCGGTGCACGTGACAATAAATCAATCAAAAGAGCCCGATCCTATGCGTAGTTAATACAGCTCCCCATGCTGCCTTGTAACAAGACAAAGGCTTCTTACGTCTCATGTTATTCTCTAGTGCAACCGTGGAGGTGTGCTGCTGGAGAATGTGCACATAAAGCTGGTTAAATAGCGAAAATAAAAGCAGAAGTAGGCTGTTTGAGCCTGCCTCAAAATGGCCTGAGGAGAGATTTTTAGACCATATCCTTGTCTTGAAAGTTAAGTCCATGAAACATTAGTCTGGTGAGAAAGCTTGGTCTGAGATTCCAACTCCACTGGATGAGATTTATCTCTGAACCTAAGTCTGGGCAGCTATAGACAACGAATAGTGGATACACTCTCCAGGGCGACAGTCAGTAGCCTTACAAAGTGAGCTGTGGAGCTTGTTTATGAAATTCAATCATATATTGTGTCGAAGATCAGCCAGATCCCAAAGGCCCAGTGGAAGGGACTTTGAAAACCCTGCATTTCATAATCGTAGACAAAGCACTGGGGTGTGAAGAAAGGCACTCAGAGATAGGAGGAACCGCCGATGCTAGAGTCTGAGATAACAAGGTGTCGAGCTGGATGAACACAGCACCTCTGATGCTGCCTGGCCTGCTGTGTTCATCCAACTCTATACCTTGTTCTGAAAAAAGGCATGTTATTTCAGCTTTGCTGCAGTTTTTTAAAAATTCATTCACAGGATGAGGGCACCACTGGCCAGGCAGCATTTATTGCCCATCCCTAATTGCCCAGAGGGCAGTTAAGAGCCAACGACATCGCTGGTCGCATGTAGACCAGACCAGACCAGGTAAGGATGATTTCCTAAAGGACATTAGTGAATCAACCGGTATTACAACAATTGATAATGGATTGGACTCTTAATTCCAGCTTTTTATTGTATTCATATCCCACCATCTGCTGTGGCAGGATTCAAGTGCATGTGCATGGGTCTCAGGATTAACATTAGGGAGGCGATGGCCTAGTGGTACTATCGCTGGATTATTAATCCAGAGACCCAGATAACGTTCTGGGGACCCGTGTTAAAATATCTGGAATTAAGAATCTAATGATGACCATGAATCCATTCGCAATTGTCAGGAAAAACCCACCTGGTTCACTAAAGCCCTTTAGGGAAGGAAACTGCCATCCTTACCTGGTCTGGTCTACATGTGACTCCAGACCCACAGCAATGTGATTGACCCTTAACTGCCCTCTGGGCAATTAGGGACGGACTATAAATGCTGCCTGACCAGCGACGCCCTAATCCCCAGCATGAATAAAGGGAAAAAAAGACCATTGACTGCCTGGTTGGAGGTGGCTCATGTTCATAATGTTAGCAGCTGATATCTACCACTTTTTCCCCTGGCTGAGGGAATGGGTGGGAACAGACCTACTCAGTTCTCACAGCAGATCTTCCCTGATAGTGCTGTGAACGATGTGGATCAATGTGAAAATATTACCAGCCGCTGCTATGGGTGCAGACGTCTGGATGAAAGATTTGCTTCACGCGGGGTTCCTGGCGTGGTCGTGTTGGACATAGTTCACCACCAATTCACAGATTGAAGGGTCACAAGGTGCTAATTGCTAAATTACCAAATCTCCAACTCTTGGACAGTTTATCACCATCAGAGTTACAGACAGGCAAGAAGCTAAGACTTGGTTCTTTATCTTATCCAGAGATGTTGCTCCCATTGTTACGAACAGGGGTCTGTCAGGACATTGATAACACAGAGCAGTGTTAACACGCATGGTAGACCACACACTGTAACAGATATCACTGTACCAAGTGGCTGATTCATCTGGGTCAACAAGTATAGATAAGGGACCTGATCAGAAAAGGGGCAGTCCAACAGAAATCATATATCAGACAGACCCTCACTCGTAGAATCCCTACACTGTGGAAACAGGCCATTCAGCCCATCAAGTCCACACCAACCATCTGAAGGGTATCTCATCCAGACCCATCTCCATACCATGGCTAATCTACCTAATCTGCACATCCCTGAACACTACAGGCAATTAAGCATGGCCACCTAACTTGCCCATCTTTGGACTGTGGGAGGAAACCGGAGCACCTGGAGGAAACCCACACAGACACAGGGAGAATGTGTGAACTCCACACAGACAGTTGCCTGAGGGTGGAATCGAACCCGTGTCCCTGTCAATATGAGGCAGCAGTGCTAACCACTGATCCACCATGCCGCCCTATAGCCACTCCATTGCGCACCAATCATCCACCAGGACTTGACTGGAGCATACCTAACAAGGAACATCATAACATAAATGACTTACGGACCTCACACCACCATCAAAACCAGAATCAAGCTCAACAGTTTGACCTAGAAACCTGCCAATCTTCCAAACCCAAGGAGAATGCATCCTGAGAACACAGTGAGACCTCCAGATTGTCTGAATATGTGAAACCCTGGGGCACAGATGGGGCCGTAGTGGTAACACAAATACTAGAGTTCAATAACATTTAGTAAATGACTTACTAATTGGAGGTCCGTTTAATAAATGTTATTAAATGTTATTCTCACCCTCTGTTTCTCACCCTCTGTTTCTCACCCTCTGTTTCTCACCCTCTGTTTCTCACCCTCTGTTTCCCATGCTCTTTAATAATTATGTATATAACTGCATTTAGGTTAAATGGACTAATGTTTAGCATCTGTGGAGAGAAACCACAGTTAACTTCTGAGGAAGAGTCACTTGACCCGAAACGTTAACTTTGATGTCTGTCCACAGATGCTGCCAGGCCTGCTGGGCTTTTCCAGCAATTTCTGTTTTTGTTTAAAGCTGAGACATGCTGTTCCAGAGGAGAAGATAGGGCTAGCCAGAGGGAAAAACATTGAAACTGGTGAATGATACTAACTGATCTAACTTGTCTTGTATGCATCAAAACAAAGGTCCACAGCGATGCAATCATTTCCCAGTTTTTAGTCATTGGTTTTTCCCTCCCAGAGGGATCTTCTGCTCCAGCAGACTCAGGCCAGAGTTCATTAGACTTTCAGCTCCGGAAGACTATGGCCTGATGAGCCTGGGGTGTCCTGTACCGGAGGAGGAGTGAGGCCTAGTGGAGCCTGGGGTGTCCTGTACCACAGAAGGAGTGAG
>NW_025966909.1:0-8384 GCF_021869965.1 Rhincodon typus | reverse complement strand
AGGCCTGGTGGGGCCTGGGGTGTCCTGTACCAGAGGAGGAGTGAGGCCTGGTGGGGCCTAGGGTGTGCTGTACCACAGCAGGAGTGAGGCCTAATGGAGTCTGGTATTTCCTGCCGCTCGGGAGACAGGGCCCAGCTTGAGCTAGCCAATGCTGGGTTAACAGTTAAGTGATACTGAAATGAATATGGTTTTATTGCGAGAAGTGGAATGTTACCATAAAACATCAATTAATAAATATCTACAATGTTCTCACAGTCTGCTTCTCCTATTAAGTGCATGGTTTTATTGTGGCTATGAATCCCTCTATTCATTGTCTGAAAGCTGAGTTTCGAACACACAATAGGGCCGTTTTCAATCAAGTGTTGAATTCTGCAGCTCCTCTGGTAATTGTTCACTGTATCTGTTCGAGCTCGTTCAGTGTAACTGGTACCATGTGAGCTTCATGTCAGGAAACCTCAGCTTTCGGCCGATTCCCATTCAAGGTACAAAACACGTCTCTCAGATCCTGCTCTCAGGTTTCTTTTCTGTTTTTCACCTCCGCAGTAAGACGAGTTCTCAAATTGCCAGCTCCTCCACCCACTCACCGGTCAAAACTTTCTTAATGTTTTTAATCTGCAGGATCGGCTGATTGAATTTCTGAGTGGACGGGGTGAGGGGAGATAGGAGTGAGATTTGCGAACTCCTGCTCTCCCAGGGAAGGAGACCACACTACCCTGGGTAATCCGGCTGCAATCTGCTTCCTGAAACTTCTTTGTCTCGTTCTCACGTCAAGGGAAGCAGTTGCAGCTCAGCGTCGAGGTTAACAATATGCCCGGCAGTTTCGGCTGGTGCAGTGTGAATGGCGGTGATGTCCCTGGCACCGGATCCCTCGTGGCACACGCTCAGTCTGTGGGCGATGGTCAGACTCGGATGGACGGAGTCACAATCCAAGCTTGTGCTCCACCCATCGAGCAAATATCCTTCTCCTCGCCGGCTCTTCGTCCTTAAGACATGGGAGCAGAAATAGGCCATTCAGCCCATCAAGTCTGCTCCACCATTCAATGGCTGATCTGATCATTGTCAACTCCATAACCTTACTGATTAAAAATCCATCTCTCTCAGCCCGAATATACTTAATGACCCAGCCTACAGCCCCATTCCCAGCATTGCAGGGTCCTCCAAATCCGCTCTCTAATTATAATCTCTTTGAAAAGAAAGCTAGCATTTGCTGCTTTGGTGAAAAGTCAATATTGCATCGAGGTACTTTCGTTCTCTCCGTCCCCCTTAGTTTCATTTCTTTCTCTGCATCTTCACATATAATGTCTGATGTTTCTGCCCCTACAGTCTACAGCCTTCTGCAGTGAACAATCCCACAGATTCACTCCCTCCTCATCGCTGTCTTAAATGGTGATCCCTTACTCTGAGATGAGGTCCTGTGGTCCTAGACTCTCCCATGAGGGGCAACAAGCTCTCTGCATCCACCCTGTAAAGCCCCCTAAGAATCTTGTATGCCTCAACAAGGTCACCTCTCATTCTTCTAACCTCCAACAAATACAGGCCTGGCACACTCAAACTCTTCTTATAAGACAGTCCCTCCTTATGCAGGATTCACCTAGAGAACGTTTTCTGGGCTTCCTCCAGTGCCTTTCCATCGTTGTACACAAGAGAGGAAAACATTTTAGCCTGCACTCACCTATCACCATCCCACCTACCTTCCCCAGTCCCACCCCTCCTCTCTCTATTTATCTCTTCCCCCTCCCCATTTCTGAAGAATGGTCCCGACCTGAAACGTCAGCTTTCTTGCTCCTCTGATGCTGCCTGGCCTGCTGTGTTCATCCAGCTCTACACTGTGTTGTCTCTGACTCCAGCATCGGCAGTTCTTGCTATCTCTGTTGCATTAAGGTACTTTTGTTCTCTCCGTCCCTCTTAGTTTTCTTTCGCTCTCTGCATCTTCACTTTTAATGTCTGATCTTCTTCCCCTCAAAGTTACCACCCAGACTAAGGAATTGGGACTAGGGGCAAGGGGGTAACAAAGATATTTCTCTGTCACCTATCAGAAGAGGCCCAGTACATAGCAATGAGGAGCTGGTAATTAGGAGAGTGTAATCTAGCAGCAGGCATGGCCCTTCCTTATTGGGTGGGTCCATGCATTCTTGGGGTCCCTGAATAAGCGTGAAGAGACAACTGCTTTGCAGCTTAATACCCACACTCTTTTGGAAACCTGGAATCACAGAGTGACCACAGTAGAAAAGGAGGGTCGTGTGTGTGTGTCTGTGTGTCTGTGCGTGTGTGTATGTGTGTGTGTTAGTTGTCTGCAAGAATGGTTTACCTGGCGACACACCCCTATCTTTCCCCTCAGCTTTATCTTTTCAGGTAATGTTCCAATTCCCTTTCCAATGCCACGATTGAGTCCATGTTCTCAAACAGCACTTTCTGAATCCCAGCCAGTTGCTCTACAGAATACTTCCTGTCGCCATTGCTTCATTTGCCAATTGCCTTAAACATGTGTCCTCTGGTTTTCAATGCTCTATTGGAAAGAATTTCTCCCATCCCATTCTGGCCAGACCCCTCCTGATTTTCAACCCCACAGATACTTCTATCTGCTTTCTTCTGTCTGAGGAGAACAGTTCCAAATTCTCCAATCTGTTCTCGCCAGTGAAACTCCTCATCCCTGGAACTTTGTACCTTTACTGCCCTCTCTCCAATACCTTTACATTCTTCCAAAAGTGCAGGCCCAGAACTGGACACAATTCTCCAATTGAAGCCAAACCATCGTTTTAACTGGGTGAGAAATGGTATAGCAGTGTCCATCTTTTCCCACTCCCTGTTTGACATCAACAAGTTTGTCAGAAAAAGGATTTGCTTGCCAATTGAACGACTATTTATCAGCTGACGTGATGTGAATGCAAAAGTCCGATTTCCTTGCATTTATAGCACAATGTTCACCACCGTTCACAATTCCAAATGTAACAATATCCAGGTTTGGGTTTAAAGTAGCAATTAACATTTATGCCTCTCAAATTCCAGGCTGTGATCATCTCCAACAAGAGTCAGCCTAACCACTGTTCCCTGATATTCAATGATGTTACCATCACTGAATCCCCCACTATCAACATCCTGGAGGTTATTATTGATCAGAAACTCAACTGGACTCACCATATAATTACTGAAGCTACAAGCGCAGGAATCCTGCAGTGAGTAACTCTCCTCCTGACCCCCCAAAGCCTGTCCACCATCTACAAGGCACAAGTCAGGAGTGTGATGGAATACTCCCCACTTGCCTGGATGGGTGCAGCCCCAACAACACTCAAGAAGCTTGACACCATCCAGGACAAAGCAGCCCGCTTGATTAGCATCACATCCACTCCCTCCACCACCGATGCTCAGTAGCAGCAGTGTGTACTATCTACAAGACGCACAGCAGAAACTTACCAAAGATGCTCAGGCAGCACCTTCCAAATCCATGGCTACTACATCTAGAAAGAACAAGGGCAGCAGATGCATGGGAACACCACCACCTCCAAGTTCCCCTCCAAGTCACTCACCATCCTGATTTGGAAATATCACTGTTCCTTCCCTATCACTGGGTCAAAATCCCAGAATTCCCTCACCCCAATAGCATTGTGGGTCAACATACAGCACATGGTCTGCAGCAGTTTGAGAAGGCAGCTCATCACCAACTTCTCTAGGGGCAACCAGGGACGGGCAATAAATGCTGGCCATGTTTCATGAGTAAATGTTTTTAAACAATTTTAAAGTAGTGCCATTGTCTTATTTGCCCTCAACCCGATCTGAATGAATTAATAATCACCAACTGACGATCACCATATGCGGAACACACTTAGCTGTGCAGTCTAGAGGGAATGTCGCTCTTGTGACACAGTGGTAGCGTCCCAATCTCTGCGACAGGAGTCCTGGCTTCGAGTCCCACCTCATCCAGAGATGTGTCATAACATTCTCCAAACAGGTCAATTAGAAAACTAGCTATAACTATAAACTGTCATTGCTGGCAATGTGAACAAATTGCTGACTATGGCTTGTCCTGTAACTCCATTGGCCAAACCTTAGCTCCACCTCCACTTGGTTTGCCTCCAATGGCCCCAGAGTTTGGAAAGAAATTAATGCCAGGTGTTCTGTATGGAGTCAACCACTGAGAGATATTCGTCAGTCACTTTAGGCTGGATTCGATCCTGACTATAATTAGATGTGAAATGGTGGCAACTGGCACTGATTCTATAATAAACATTGCTTTGAGTGATATGGAGTTAATTGGTCCTCATAATGATTGCTATGATAAAGAGGAACTGCTTCCAGTTCCTGTCATGACACAGAACGGAGAATATGATTCTTCAATAGGGGGTATTCTTGCAAATATTCCCTGAAACAATGGCACCGAGCTAGTTTTGTAATGGACTGGTATTCACTTTCCTAGATCTTTCTCGGCCCCATTGTCCTGCACACTTGCTACCACTTTAGCACAATGTTAAAACATTCTAAAAAATGAATCAACAAAAGAATCAATGAAAAAGCTGTACCTAGGGAACTTTGTACCTAAGATGGCACTCGAAGCAGCAATGTGTGCACTTTTCACTGTACACATTTGAGTACATTTAACAATAAAGCTAATTCTAATTCTAATTCTAACAAACTTGATGCTTATCGAGTAAAGGGACCATCCTCATGAGGTGGGAGCTGTTTAGTGGAGATCACTGTTGCTATAATGTCAAGTCCACATCTTGCAGATGTTACCCAAAGCTTTGAATCTAAGAAACATCATGGGGAGCACACTGGAGAGTGTAAAGGACACACTGAGGAGTCGCATCATTGGTCCTGGAGTAACACAAACTCTCAATGCTCAGGCTTCTCCTCCACTTGTGTCACTGATGACATGATGTGGTCCAATCATATCACTGCAGAGGTCCACTCGAATAAGCATACAGAAATCCAACTGCAGATTGGGGTATAAATCCAGATGGAATCTCACCCTTGGCCTCAAGCCTTATAACTTGAGGTCAGACCTAAAGGGTGAGAGTTATGAAACCTTGAATATGCTTGCTGGTGTGGTTTGCAGGTTTAGCTGTAGTGATGGACAAAATACAGGGGTGGTCTTATTCAGGAGATTGGATCAGCACAGATTGTGCCTGACTGCAAATGTTTATATCTCATATGTATGTAGAAGGCCTCACTAATCTCCTCGAATATCTTCCAACAGTATCTTCCAACGCTGCCCTGGGTTTGTCAGAAACTCCTCTGAGCTGGACATCTGAGATGGATCTCAGATACTATGCTGCTCTGAGCCAGGAGTGCAGAATGGACGCTGTGAAGAATTTACCAGCTCCGCACAAATCTGGGAAACTAAATATCACTTTAATACCAAACCCAAACCTCCAGAAAAGTTTGTTAACTTTCTGAGTCTATACCCAAGCTTACCTAACCAAGCACAGTGAACACCAATAGTAAGTGGACTCATATAAATTGAACACTGGACCATTGAACACTCTCTCCCACCACTGAAATCACCTGGGTCTGAAGCACTTATTGTTTGTGACAGTTTCAGCGAGTGACACAGATTAGAGAGATGTGATGTTCCTTGGTATCACCAGCAACATCTGGTGGCAAGCTTAGAGAGAAGAAAGGAATAGTGAATAGCAGCTAGCATTTATATGATGCCATTGATGAATGAGAACATGCCACGCCTCTTCACAGGAGCATTAACAAAGCACAGATTTGACATGATGCCCCTTAAAGAAAGATTAACTGATGGGCCCTCCAATTTGGTGTAAGGGACGAAGTTGAAAAAGTGTTGTCAAGAAGTCTGTCCAAACACTGCTTGTTTCCCAATGGACAGTGTAACATACCACAGTAGATAAGTGTGCAACTTTAATGGACTGTACAGTGTTGGGGGAGGTGAACAGAAATAGCAATGGAGACTTCGAATAAGACTCTTGATTTCATCTTACTTGACTCTCCAGGATATCTGCCTCCGCCTGAGCTGATGTGTTGTTCAAACCCTCGTTCCTGCCTTTATTACTGTCCGTGCACAACTATTCCAACACACTCCTGACTGGCCTTCTGTTTCCCATCTGGGTAAATCTTAGCTCATCTCAAACTCTCCTCACCATATACCACCAGGTACCAAGTCCTATTCCCTGCCCTCACCCTGTAGCTCCCTGTCCTACATGAGCACTTGTGTCCATCTCATCCTTGTCTTCAAATCCCTCAATGGCCTCGCCCTTCCTATCTCTGTAATCCCTGCCAATCTCACAGCTCTCTACGATCTCTGCACTCCTCTACTTATCCCGCCATTGTGTAGCCCTCCCCATTTTTGGTCAGTTGACTCTAGAAGGCCTGAGCCCTAGAATTCTCTCCCTAATCCTCTCAAGGAAATTCCATGTGTCCACAAAAACTCTTACAAATTTTTACAGATGCACCGTAGAAAGCATCCTATCTGGAAGCATCACAGTGTGGTTTGGAACTGCTTTTCCCAAGACTGATAGAAACTACAGAGAGTCATGAACAGAGCGCAGTCCATCACACAAACCAGCCTCCCGTTCACTGACTCCATCTATACTTCCCACTGCCTCAGGAAAGCAACCAGCATAATCAAAATCCCCTCCCAACCTGATTATACTCTCTTTCACCCTCTCCCATCGGGCAGAAGGTATAAAAGTTTGTTTATATGTACAAACAGATTCAACAACAGCTTCATCCCTGTTGTAATCAGACTTTTAAAAGGACCTCTCCAATGGTAATGTTGATCTCTCTCACTGTACCTTCTCAGTAGCTGTAACATTGTACCCTGTACTCTGTTCTGTTCCCCTGATGCACTTGTACAGTACAATCTGCCTGTAAAGCATGTAAGACAACACTTTTCACTGTACCCCGGCACACGTGACAGTAATAAATCAAACCAAGTTCTCTGTCCTGTTTTAAGTCTCTCTTTTGCAGTTGGATACAGAGCAGGCCTCTTGACAAACAGTCCCTCAGCAAGACCTCACTGTCCCTGCATTGGAACAACCTGCTGGGTTGTTTGTTGTGTTATTTCGTTCCATAATGATTCCGCAGCCAGGTTTCCTTCAGAACTACTTTTTGCAGGCTGCGACTCCACATCCATCTGCACTTTTCGGGTCTGCAGGGCCCTTTAAGTTGCTGCAGCAGCTTCCCAAGTAAGTGACATGTTGTGCCAAACGAGTGCCTGGCAATGACCAACTTCACCAGGAGAGAATGCAGTCTTTGCCTCTTTCAGTGAATCCGCCACTGTCAACATGACCATTGATTGACCAGAACCTGGACTAGACGAGATGCATAAACACAGTGGCTACGAGAGCAGGGCAGAAGCGAGGAATTCTGCAGCGATTAACTCATCTCCTGATTCCCCAAAGCTTGACCTCCAACTACAAGTCAGGGTTGTGATAGAATACTCCCCATTTGCTCCGATAAACTCAACACCATCCCGTAGCCCACTTTATACCCGTCTAACACCTTTAGACATCATTCTCTCCATCAGATGCAGACAGAGGTGGAAGTGTTTACCATCCCCTCAGCAACTCACCAAGCCTGCTTCAACAGCACCTTCTGAACCCACAAGCTTTATAGAAGGACAAGGGCAGCAGATGCATGGGAACACCACCCCCTCCAGGCCATTCACCATCCTGGCTTGGAAATATATCGCCGTTCCTTCGCTGTCGCTGGGTCGAAATCCTGGAATTCCCTCCCTAATGGCATTGTGGGTCAACCCACAGCAGGGGGACTGCAGTGGATCAAGAAGGCAGCTCACCACCACCTTCTCAAGGGGCAACTAGGGACAGGGCAATAAATGCAACATCCACATCCTATGAATGAATAAAAAGGAAGGTGTTTGGAGTCGTACTGCCTATTCCTATGTTTAATGGATGCAGTTCCATTTCCCATTATCACATGGGAAATGCTGGATAGCACATTTAGCTGACTTTTGAGACACTTGCCAGTATACATCCTGCAGCCAGACAACAACGCTTACATTCCTCTGGCAGTACAGTATGTGAAGAATTGTTACTATTATGTTTCTGACAAAGACAACTGTTGCTGGTGGCTCACTTGAAAGTAAATACCTGCAGAGAATTTGATTGGAATTTGGAATAATACCATTGTGTGCCCAGAGCTGCCAAATGGAGCTGTTAACACCTGCTGTTAACAAGAACATGAAAGGAGAGCGAGTTCACAGTGTACTGTATTCAAGCTTACACTCACACCCTTCCTCACACCCCCCACAGCTCCGTACTCACCTTCAGGTGCACACACACACACACACACACACACACACACACACACACACAACCTTCCTCACACCCCCCACACACACAGCTCTGTACTCACCTTCAGGTGCACACACACACACACACACACTCTCACACACACACACACAC
>NW_025966908.1:4169-28254 GCF_021869965.1 Rhincodon typus | reverse complement strand
TCTGAAACCCTGAATTTCCTCTGGGTAATTCGCCTAGTCTGCACATCCCTGGATACACAGGGCAATTTGGCATGGCCAATCAACCTAATCTGCACGTCTTTACCCGCAGCATAAGTTACTTCTTCCAGGAACTTCAGTACATTAGTTAAACATGATTTCCCTCTCAAGAAACAACGTTGGCTCTGCCTGATTACCTCGAACTTATCCAAGTGCTCTGTTATAATGTTTTTAATAATAGCTTCTAACCTTTTTCCATGGTTGTTCGTTGTCCAGGCAACATAGTAAATTTGGGATGCATGAACTTTTATATCACTGCTTTTTGCAGTCAGCACTATATACACTGTTCATTGGTTGCATACATCAGCAAGGAACCTAATATCACAGCTGGCATGACTTTAAAGCAGCCTACAGCTCTTAAAGGGGAGAAGCAGTCTGGCTGCAAGAAATGGTGAGACTCATTTAAAAATTGAATGTGTGCTCAGATACTTCAAGCTATGGCTGAATATGCAAGGAAAAGTACACTAAATTTCTCAGATATTGCAACAGAAGCCCTATTGGAGGCCTTGTTAGAGAGACAACCTGCATCTGTCGTGGTGGGGATAACAGATCAGAAAGGCAGCAAACAACTGAAAGGAGGGAAGGATAAAAGAATGTCTGACTGTTTAAACTCCCATGAAGGAGTGTCTCTGAGCCTGTGACCACTAATAGGATGAAGTCACTAATGATGTAACTGCAAACCTAATCTTCCTACTTTCTACCTATCACATCTGGCTGAGAAATCATGTCCTTCAGTGAGCAATCAAATGGGCCAGGAATGTTATGGAAATGTGCCTTCAGTGATGATCCTTTGTTCAAAGTCACTCAGTGTTTTCTCCAGCAGAATTAGAAAGGGTCAGCCTACTAAAAGTCACCCTTTGCTTCTGACTGCCCCCCTTCTCCTTCCTATGAACCCTCACTTCATGATGGTCCACAATGTTCTCCTTTAATTTGACATTCAAGTAAAGCAGCCATACAAAGTTTAAATGCAGTTTTAGAGAAAGGAAAATTGTGCCAAAAGCCAAGAAACTTAAATTTATATGGTCTTTACAGTTTCATTGAAAACAAAATCTCTCTAGAGTTGATTTAATGGCAATGTGAGTAAAAAATGAATTACCTCCTAAGGTCCTTACTTGCACCTTGTGAACGGGTATTTAGAGCTATACAACTACTGTTAGTTACAGCACTAATAAAACTTCTAGTTTAATGTTAGAGCAGCAGGTTTATTGAAGCATCAACACTACATACAGTCTTGTTTCTGTTTTTTGGTGGGCTTTACTCTGTTAAAAATGGAGCCAGTTATATATATGCTAAGAAGGGCATGAGGTGGTTGTGTCATCTTAAAGAGGAGAGCAACCATTGATGTCCAATCTGGCTCTCAGAAATTGAAGAAAAAGTTTGCTGTCAATAACAATGACATAAAATGACAGCTGATATTAGCAGAACAATGAGGCTGGAAACTGTCCTTTATGTTTTAAAGAACAGTAATGATTAAATGATTTCCAAGACACAGCAGGTGGACAGTATTTTCTTTTTAGTGTTGATTTTACTGGCAGAAACACAATAGTTTGTGGCCATTTGTGGACTGAGCTTCTGTTCTATGCTTGTTATAAATATTCACTGGTAAAATTGCAACACAGAGAAATGTAAGCTGTTACTTTCATATTAAGTTGTGATGTGGAGGTCTAAGGCAGACTGCGGGATATACCACAACACAGAGTCGCCGAGCAGAGGCTGATAGCGAAGTTTCGTACCCATGAGGACAGCCTCAAACGGGATCTTGGGTTCATGTCGCACTACAGGTGACCCCACTACACTATATGCTCTCACACGTGCACACATTCACACACATTCTCTCTCTCTCTCACACACACACACGCACATGCACACACGCATATAAATCCATCAGGTGAATTTGCATTTGCAAATTTGTAACTGCAGATACATCCTGTTTTGTTCAAAAAAACCAGATAATTTGTAGACAGTCAATGTGGCATTTTATAAATTCCTACTTTGGAAATAAAACCAGTCTGACTCCAAGTTGATACACAGTCAGATTCTAAACAAGGCCTCATGCTTAAAATGCATTATCTGACCTGGGATGTCACCCCTGGTATACTAAGGGAACTAATAAAACCTTGAGTTATCTCCAGGCAGTGACTTGAAAGAAATTCAGGAATTTGCATATTAATCCTTTCTAACGGATTAAAGATTTAACAGCCATCTTAGGTTTGTTCAACACAACATCAGTTATATGACCCTTTGGTATTTTGCTTATAAATTCCGTGTGTGATGCCACCTCTCTTACTGACACCTGAAGAAGGAGTGAGACTCCAAAAGCTTGTGTCTTCAAATAAACCCTGTTGGATTACAACTTGGTGTTGTGTGATTTTTGACCATATTAAGTTGATAAGTGCAAATAATGATGTGGATGCGCCAATATCAGGCCATAATTTTAGACTGAGTTTTCATTTTTGAATGGCTACAATGTGGAAATTATGTACCACATGACAATGCTCTTCCCCCATTTGCAGTGGCCTTTTCGATCTGTTTACGTAGCACTAATTCTGGACTATGTTCAAAGCTTTCTAGATTGGAGAAAACAGCATGAAAGTTTTAGCCACAAGCTTGAAATGGGCTTGTGATTTCTTCACTCACCCCAGAAGTAGAAATATGGTAACAAGGAGCAAACCACACCCATAACATGGCTCATGGGGAATTATCAGGTTGCAGTATGCATTATTTTCTCCCTGTAATTCCATTTTATTTGTTTTTCCTGCCTTTCTCCTTGCTTTCATACTCCTTGATTGTTCTTCCTTCTTTTGTTCCTGACTTTGTCGATTTTCTATCTTTTATCTCATCTTCTCTTGTTATCTTTCACCAAAGAACAAAAGAAATCAGAGTAAGAAAGAGCACACTTGTCTTTCAATGGTTCAGATTAAAACACCAATTTAACTAAAAGGCTTATGGTTTTATTAAGGGAGACAATGGTGAGAAAACCCCACCTCCATTATTTAACATTTTATTGAACAATACAGAGGAGGAAAATTGCTGGAATTTATCAGCATGGTCATAAAGATGCACTACTGAATCCTAAAACAAGTGGTTAAGAAATATTGGTGTCATGTGTGACTCCCAATAAAATGCTCATTCATTTTTGTACTAGCATCAGTCCAAATATGAATGAGGAAGTAGGGATGTGTGAAGTGGGTGCCAATTTAGTGGTGGGAAAACCCAGAAGAACAATTTATCCAAAGATCTTGGGATGTGAACATTTTTGGCAACACTTTGATTTTTTTGCAAATAACTTTTAATTATTCATTCACAGGATGAGGGCGTTGCTGACTAGGCAACATTTATTGCCCATCCCTAATTGCCCAGAGCGCAGTTAAGAGTCAACCACATCGCTGTGGGTCTGGAGTCACATGTAGGCCAGGTGAGGATGGCAGTTTCCTTCCCTAAAGTACGTTAGTGAATCAGATGTGTTTTTCCTGACAATCGGCAATAGATTCACAGTCATCCTTAGACTCTTAATTCCAGCTTTTTAAAAAAATTTAATTCAAATACCACCATCTGCCATTGATTTGAACCTGAGTCCCCAGAACTTTATCTGGGTCTCTGGATTAACAGTCCAGTGATAATGCCACTAGGTCATCACCTGCCCCATCATCTAGGTGTCCTTGAGAAGGTGGTAGTGAGCCACATTCCTGAACTATTGCAGCCCATAAAATAAAATTGTAGGATCATAAAATGTAGGAACAGAAGGAGGCCATTAACTAAGGTCATTGTTGATCTGACTGTAGCCCTAACTTCGCTTTCCTGCCTACTCCCCTGATAGACCTTGGCTCTCTTGTACATCAGAAGCCTACCCAACTCAGCTTTGAATACATTTAATGATCCAGTTTCCTCTTTGCTCTTTATGGGAACAGAATTTCAAAACTAATGAAAGAAGAAATTTTTCCAAACCTCAGTCTTAAATGGGAAGCCCCTGATTATAAAACTGCACCCCTTAGTTTGCGATTCTTCAATGAGGGGAAACTGAGGCAAATTCTTATCCTGATTTTGGAAGTGGGAAGCATGGAAACAGGAGAGTTTAATTATGTGGAGGCCAAAGATCTGCTTCCCAGCAGTAGGAAGAAACTGCGAAGTTATGGGGCTGGATGTTACATGGAAAATAGGATCAGGGAGACAGATCATTCTGCCCCTCTGGGCTTGCTGTACTTTTTAATAATGGGTGTGTTGTGGGGGGTCATGTAAAATTAGTTGGCTGTCTAGCCTACCATCTTGTCACTATCCCCCGCATTCACTCCCATAATATAGAGGATAGGCAGGTGCTGAACATAGCAACCTGTCTACCATCTGTAAATAAATAACTCGTTTTCAATTATTAATATTACCAGTTGGTGTGGAGAGGTGGGCAGTTGATTTTTTAAAAACAGTTTTTAAATGGGGGAGAGAAAGGAGGTTTGCCAAGTTCAGCTCATCAAGCCAACTGCATTGCTAGTGATAATATAGTATATCTTCTTCAGACCATGTTCCCACTACCAGGTGGTCTTGAATGAGCCCTTCTTTCTAGGCTCTGTTTTGGAAATTATCCATGAGGCTGTATCAATTGTTTATAAAATAATTAATGTTTTCCCCTTGCTCTTGGTTGCACCAATTAAACTTTGCCTGGTCAACATTGAGGTTTTGGCTTAAAATAAAAAGGGTCAAGCTCTCTGATTATATCATTATATGCTGCATTTTCTTCTGCTATACCTTGGGACTGTCACTGATAGTATTCAATGAACTGACTTGATCTTTGTCTGGCTTGAGTCCTGAAACAGCATGATACTTGCTAAAGCATCAGAGCCATTGTACCCAATACATGGCCTGGGTCAGTTCCTCTCTGCATCCCAGAGGATCTAGTAAAAACAAAGCTTTTATATCATCTGTATTTACTATGTGGATTTTTACTATTATGCTGCCTCCCTCTCTTGTGTGATTATTCCACTGACAAATTTTCATATTTACAGGAATTTATTGCTCACTGATGAAGCTTTTCTGATTGCACACCACAATCCATGTTGTGGACTTTCTTCCATGCTTTTTCAGTTTTTGCGTGGTCTTTCTTTTCAGTGAACATGAACAGGTTTTTTTAAACATAACTATAGACAAAGGATGTTGAGAGAGACATCTTTTGGAACCATACAGATTCAGCCTTCAGTTCCATGTGACCTGACAAATTCTGATATAGCTCTTTACACACATGCTCAGTAGTTGTTCTTCAAATAAAGTTGTAGTTAACCCTTTACTCTATAGACTGGACAGTGCAATTTGATGAATATGGGTTTCTGCTCACAAAACTGTTGGACAGCCCTTCCGGCTTTGGTGTAAGTGTTCAGATATTAGGGAGGAAGACTGTTCTCGGTCAATTGTGTGTACCCTTTGCTCTTTTTGATGCTTTGGCCAATGGTGGGTGCTCAATTTAATTTTCTTCTTTTTGACTTGTTTTTAGCAGTTTGCTATGACTGAGTGGCTTGCTAGATCATTTCAGAGGGCAATTGCAAGTCATTCACATTGGTATGGATTTGGAGTCACATGTAGTACATACCAACTAAGGATGGCAGATTTCCTTCCTTAAAGGACATTTGCGAACGAGATAGGTTCGGAAAACAATCTGATATTTCATGGTTACCAGTACTCAGAATAACGTTTCATTCCAGATGTATCAATCATTTGAACCTGAATTCCACCACCTGCCAAACATCATACGGACTCCCTCATCTGGAGTTGGAAAATTTTTCACGGCAGTTCAGAAAGTCAACTTCCCATGTCATAATAAAATACTGTGTAAGTTGAATATGCTTTTCGAGAATAGTGTAGCTGGGCTAGGAAGAAATGGCAAGAATGGAAAATTGTCCACCTTGCACTTTCTGCTTCAAAGATGAAAGTCAGTTCCTTTATCTCTTTTCTAAATTTGACACTGAATCACCAAACTTCCTTGACTGTGGAAGTATAGTGGATAAAGAAAGGCAAGGACTGTTGAGCAATTTACAGCTTGTCCACGTAGCTAAACTTGTTAACCCTTTCAACAATTGGATCTTATGTTCCCTGCACTTTGATGACCTCCCTTCTTTCCAAGTCTACTCCACTTTAATCATCTCTATGATTCCCCTGTTAACTCCTTTCCTATTTTCCAAGCTTTGTTCCCTCCTAGACTCCTTATTATTCGGAGTCCCTTTATCAATCCCAGTCTTGATTCAAAGCCTGTCACCTCCCTTTTCACTGAGTGCTGCAAGCTTGCTCATCTGGTAACATCCCAGGTCCTCTGTCCACTGGGTACATTTGGGAAACAGATCCCAAAAATGGTAATTAAGGCCGGCAAATGATATTTCACCAGTAGCTCATTGAATATCCCCACAGACATTCCATAGTCTTCTAGGCCCAATACCTTCAACATGTGGTCAGAAGTGGGAATGTTCATTGATAATTGCTGTGTTTAGAAAATGAGGCAGCCCTTGCCAGAATGTAACTAGACCTAGATAACATTCAAGCTTGTATGAATAAGTGGCAAGAAAAGGTTATGCCTTGAAGTGCCAAGTAATGTCCATTTCAGACAAGAGAGAATCTATCCACCCTGTGACCTTTGACAGCCTAACCATCTGTAACCATCCACATCATAAACATTGAGGAAGGGGTTACCACTGGTCAGAAATTTAACTTGACAGACTATACAAGTAGTTTGACAGCAACAGCATATCAAGTGCTGGGAATTTTGCAGTGAATGTTCTGCCTCCTAACTCCCTAAAGCCTGTCCACCTTTCACAAGTGTAGCCAATTCTTCAGCAAGAATTCATACGATTTAAAAGCTGACAGCGAAAGTTAACACATCAGGTCATGGCTCAACAAGAACTGGTTAAGAGTGACAGATGATCTGAGGAGTTACATATTAGTCACTTGGGCATTGAGTCCTGTAGCTGATCCTTCAGCAAAAATGCATTCAAGTTAAAAGTAGCCAACACACTTAAAAGAAAAATCTCAAGTTTGTGATAGACAATTTTCTGAAATTTATTAAACTCTGCCTTTTAGCATTCCACAAGACATAGAAAACCTAACATACACGCTGAGTAACTTGTTCAATATACGTTATCTTTTTACAGTAGCTTTCAAAGGAACTTTATGATTTCTGTGTGCTTAGGAATGAATTTATAATAATGGTTGGTAATACCAAGGCACATTGCTGACTCGTTCATAGCAGATGGAGTTGCAAGTGTAAAAGTAACTTTGATATTTTCATGTGTAAGCTTTTCTCCAACTGCTGTCACTCTATATTTCAAAATGTTAACCTCAGATGCTGTAAATATGCATTTGTCCTTTTGAACATTAAATTGTGTTGTGTGAGTCAATTCAGAGCCTGATTATGTTCTATTTTGTCCCTTTCAGGACAATGTATCAACAAGTACTTTGACTATTCCTCAATATCTGACAAGCCTAAAGAAACAATCCTTTGGAATGGTTAAAGGGATTAAGTTGAACTTAGTCCATAGGGCCCTCTGTGGCACTGAAACAATTTCATGAGCAACGAAAGTTGTAAGGTATTGGCTTTGTCATATGTCAAGCTTCATGAAGACTGTAGAATCTTCATCACAAGAATTGGATACTTGTCTGGAATGAAAGCTTTGTGGACCAACTAAACATCAGCTCGTGGTCCAAATTTAACATTTTTGTGCCAGGCAGTGACTGCATTCAATGTGCAAGGTGATGGGTTGTATCACTTCGTTATACCACTTGCCCCCAGTTGTTTTAGCATCTGTCACACTTCGGTATGGAATCAAAGTGGTAGATTGATTACCCATTATACTGACCTCATTATAGCCTTGGTGCAACCATGGACAAAAGAGCTGAATTCCAGAGATACAATGAGAATGACAGGACTTGACAACATGACCTTATTTGACTGAGTGCGGCATCATGGAATGCAAGCAACAATGTAGCCATTGTAAATCAGTTGAAAACCTAGCATAAAGAAAGATGGTTTTGCTTAACATATGGCATAAGAGGATTAGAAATAGGAGTAATAGACAGCATTAGGCCTTCAAGCCTGCTTTGTCAATTAATATGCTCATAGTTGATCATCAGCTTTAATCCCACTTTTCTGCCCTTTCCCTATATCCCTTGAGTCCTTGAGAAATCAAAACTTCTCAGCCTTAAATATATTTATACATCCAAATGCTACATCCATAAACCTGTTGTGAAGAAATTTCTCCTCATCTCAGTTGTATCAGTCCTATATCCTTAAACTGACCTCACATTCCTGGTTCCCTAGACAATAGAAACAACCTCTTAAAACATACTCACTCATACCCCTTCAGAATGGAAGGTTGTTGGATGGCAATTATTTCCGTTTCAGGACATTTCTGTAGGACTTCCTCGGGACAATGTCCTTGGACCAACCATAGTCAACTATTTTATATATGACCCTTCCTCCATCACAAGGTCAGAAGTGGTGATGTTGGCAGATTATTGCACAATGTTCAGTTCCATTCATGACTCCTCAGATACCGAATTGTTACCTAGCCACATATCCCAAGACCTGGACAGTATTCATGGTTTCAGATTACTTTGCCCTGAATCTTACAGTGAATATTTCATTTAAATGTGCACGTAGTTGTAATGTAGTTTTTATAACAGGAACATTTTCACCTTTATATTGAAACCTTTCCATGAGTAATAATAGTGTTTGAAAGGCTCTTGATCATGAACAAAACTTGTTCCACCATTTTTCCTCATTGCAATTGGCATACTACATGTATTAGTAAGAACAATTGCTGACAATTGAGTCATAGTCATAGATTCACACAGCACAGAAGAGGCCCTTCAGCCCATCAAATCTGTGCCAATCTATCAATACTGATCCCACATTCGAGCACCTGGCCCATAGCTTTGAACATCATGACATTTCAAGTGCCCATCCAAGTATTTTTAAAAGGTTATAAAGTTTGCAGTCTCAACTACTCTCCCAGTCAGAGCATTCCAGATTCCATCACCTTCTGGGAAAACCTATTCCTCAAATCTCCTCTAAACCTCCTGTATTTCACCTTAAAATAATATCCACAGGTATTGCCCCTTCAATTAAGGATATCGGTTCTTCATATCCAACCTCTCTATGTCCCTCATAATCTTAAACATCTCAATCAGCTCCCCATGACGAGTGGTCTGCTAAAATCTCTATGTATAAATGTTTTGCAGATATGCAGAAGGAAGATATATTTTGCAAACGTTTTTCCACATATAGCATTTTTTCAAGAAAAGACGGTTCCTGAAATTTTCAAATCGTTATATTTGGTCAAATATTATTGTATTTTCACTGAATATATTTGCTGGCTTTCAAAGTATTATTCATTTTGTCAAAAAGTATTTAGTTGTTATTGTCTATGATTTGCTGATTTATGAATTGCCATGTTGTGCAGAATCTTCACATCCAAATATGTAGCCAAAGATTATATAACTGTCACACTTCTGTGACCGAGCAACCGTGGATCAAAATTCAACATCCTAAATTCAACAGTAGCTAGCGCAACCAGGACTGATGGAAATTTGGCCAAACTAAATTGCACAGCAGTTAGCAGCTGTTGGCTACGGTGAACAGCCGAAACCACAACCAAACAGGTTATAAAAGTTCAGGGGGAACCAGTTATAACCAGCCCAAGCTTCATGTACTGGAGGAATGTCAAACAGGCATTCTGACAATCTGATTTCCAGCTTCCCCTCCCTTCCCTTGTGACCATTCTCCAGGGTCCTTACCCTCCGGGGTACTCTGGTCCACTCCTCTTTCATTCACAATATCTCCTCACGTCAGCATAGCATTTCCCATGCAATGACAGAAGGTATAACATCTGCCCATTTACCTCCTGCCTTGGCATCATCCAAGGCTTCAGACAGGCCTTCCAGGTGAAAAAGCAGTTCACTTGTACATCACTGAATCTAGTCTACTATGTTCACTGCTCTGCACTGTGGAGATGAAACAAAGACTGTATGGCCTCTTTGCAGAACACCTATGCTCTCCCTGCAAAAATGACCCAGAACTTTCACTTGCCTGCCCCTTCAATACATCATCATGTCCCTTGGCCAACGGGTCAAGTCGCAGGTCTGCTGCAGTGATTCAGTGAGTCTCAACACAAGCTTAAAGAATTTCATCTTGGGGAGCCTACAGCCTCTAGGACTCAACATTTGAGTTCAATAACTTTAAAGCCTGCTTCCATCCTTCCATATTTTTCACCCGCCCCACACGCGGTCCTGTTGTGACATGTGATGCTTTCAGCACAGGCACCTATTGCCACATATTCCTAGGCCCATTATCACATTTTAAGGATCACATTCAGCACAGCTCACCCATTTTCTCACTCTTAGCTCTCATTATCTCTTATTCAACTTTTCTTCTGTCCTGATCTGCTATCCATATTCTCCTTATTTACCTTCCCCTTTTGTATCTCTCTCTCTCTATCTCTCTCTCTGGACCCCATCTCCACATATTGCTCACCCTTCCCCAAACCAATTCTCCTTCAGCATAAATACCATATTTTTCTAGCTACTAACATTTCTGAAGAAGAGTCACCGGACTCGAAACGCTAACTCTGCTTTCTCTCTACAGTGCTGCCGGACCTGCTGAGTTTCTCCAGCTATTTCTGTTTTTGTTTCAGATCTCCAGCATCCACAGTTCTTTCTTTTATTTTATTAAAGCAAAGACCGAACTTGATATAAGCAGATGCAAGGAGAAGTGGTGAGATGTCCCTATTGACTGAGTGATAAGGCCAAAGGGTAGGAAGAGTTGATAGTTTGGGAGAACGATGTGTATGATAGACCTTGAGTGACCATGATGCATTATACTGAGGGCTGTAGTCCATCAGCCTTGGTGAGGTGTGTGTGCAGTGGCAAAGTGAGAGTGACTGCTGGCTATTTGAGATATTGGTACTTAGCAGCATGTAAAAGATCATTGATCTTCTTGAGGCACAGCCAAAAATCCCTCATCATGTGAGAACCTGTACTGATCCATGCTGGGTTCACGTTGTTTGTGTTTGGTGGGATGGCCTCTTGTGGGAGTCCGTTGGGAAGACGACTGTACTCCTTACCACCATCTGATCCACCAACACCTCCAGATCTCTACTGGTCAAGCAGGAGTGGGCTTGCTGTCTTCTGGGCCCTCTCTTTGATGATAAGGGTTTATTGCCTCACTACTGTGTGAGGGGAATTTCCTAGCTTGTAGCATCTGAGGAGGGGTGCAGCTGGCATTTAAATCTGGTGCTAGAAGTATGGAAGCAGGAAGTTCTGGGCTATGCCAAGAATATCTGTTCAGTCGCCATGACATTTATAATCATAAAATCGTAGAGTCATACAGCAAAGAAACAAACCCTTTGGTCCAACTCATCCATGTCAACCAAGTTTCCCAAACTAAAGAAGTCCCATTTGCCTGCCTTTGGCCCATATCCCTCTAAACTTTTCCTATTCATGTACAGATCCAAATGTTTCTTAAATGTTGTAACTGTACCTGCACTAACTCTTCCTCTGGCAGTTCATTCCACAGATGAGCCAACCGCTGTGTGAAAAAGTTACCTATCAGGCCCCTTTTAAATCTTTTTCCTCTCACCGGAAAATTATGCTCTCTAGTTTTGAACTCCCCAACCCTAGGGAAAAAAATTGTTGCTATACACCTTACCTATTATAGTATCATAGTCATAGTGCCATACAGCACGGAAGCAGATCCTTCAGTCCAACAGTCCATGCCGACCATAATCCCAAACTAAACTAATCCCACCTGCCTGCACTTTGTCCATGTCCCTCCAAACATTTCTTATTCATGTACTTTTCCAAATGTCTTCTAAATTGTTATAACTGTACCTGCATCCACCACTTCCTCTGGAAGTTCATTCCAGACATGAACCACTCCCTGTGTAAAATAATTACCCCTCGTGTCTTTTTTAAATCTTTCTCCTCTCACCTTAAAGATATGTCCTCTAGTCTTGAAATCGCCCACTGTATGGAAAATACACCTGCCATTTACCGTCATGATTTTATAAATCTCTATGAGGTTACCCCTCAACCTGCTACGCCCCAATGAAAAAGACGTTGAGTAATTAATGAGCTGAAAGGTCGAGGATCCTACAAAAAAATTTACCTTAGAACATGGTAGAGTGGACACTATGGACCTCATTCACCACCACACTTTAACAAGGGAAAAATGGGAAAATCGAGCTGTATGACTTTCATGATGAATTTCTTCCTCACGCACAGAATTCATCATAGAGAAATTTTCAGGTAAGCTTTCAAAGTCGGATGCTAACTATAGTCTCATAAACTGGCAATTGTAGGAGAACTGTCTAAAGGCTTTTGTAGTGTTAAATAGCAGGTAGACTCCAATGACATTTACAGCACAGAAAGAGGACATTTTACCCATTGTGTTTCTACCAGTCAATGAAGATATCCTAGATAAACTTCTGGATTTTTTTTCAGAATTGAATTTCTTTGTTTATCAGGTTTAAAATCTTATTATATTTTAAAGCTTAGTATATTTTCTTGCATAGTTCCACTGTGACTCCAGTGGCAATGTGGTGGAAGGCTAGAAAACAGACTGGGATGTGGATACTTTGGATTTCAACCTGTGCTTCCAATATCCAAGAGGCATTCTGAGGGTCAGAACCTGGATCTACTCTAAATATAGATGTCCATGTCAAAGCAGGTATGGGCAGGAGAGAGGTTGAATCCTCCAACCTCACCTTCAGAGGGCTCCAGTATATATTTGGATGTGATACAGGACAGGCATCTCTGCTCACTACATCACACAGACTCCCACCCATCCTTCATCATCATGCTTCTTGGGGTCACCTCTGTAAATTTTGAAGAATGAAACATTTTCTGTCTGCTTAGGATAAACAATTATCTGAGTGCTCCTCAATACAATGGCCACATATTGTAACTTTATTGTTTAGGTGTTATTCATGACTCCTACAATATGCGAAATGGCAGGGAAAATACAAGGGAAAGCCTTTTGGAAGAATCCCAGTATAAGTTCTGGGATCACTTTCCATAGAAGGAAAATGCCCCCAAAAACAGAGTGAAGAAATCATTTTCGTGCAATTGCAGTGATGCACTTTATTCTTTTACTGGTTAATGGACAGTAAAAGAAAAACAAATTCAAATAAATTGATTGTTCCATTTTAGACTGGTGACATGCTCCTCACTCACACTTTTTGCACACTTTATTAGATATGTATTTTGTTGAATGGGCATTTGATTGGATCATTAATCTAATCATGATGGTATTTTGATTGGACGCATGATATTTCATAATGTAATATTTTAATGGAGGACACTTTTGAAGTATGAGTCACCACTAGATCTTATCTGTATATTTAAAGTGTCCTGCTCTTCTCAGGTAATATTGTTCCCATCAATATACATTCTAACATCTGAATTAAGAGCTAAAATAGGGCTTTTTAGCCCCTCAAATCCACTACATCATTTAGAGGCATCCAAACACAGAAACAGATTTTAACATAGGGAAGGGAGCAGATGATAGTGGGTGAATCTCCTATTAGATTTTAACTGTTCTGCTAAGCAGACAGAGCTAAAGTTATAGCTATTCATTAGGCTTAAAGGAGAGGCAGCCTGGCATTTTTGTCCAAAGACTAATTGCACTGATGGACCCAGAATGCACTCTGGAATGCCTCTATAACTTCCTCAGCTATCGTCTTCAGAACTCTGCGATGCAGTCCATCTGGTCTAAGTAATATATCCATCTTCAGATCTTTCAGTTTCCCTACCACCTTTGCTTTAGTGATAACACTACACTCACCTCTGCCCCCAACTCTCTTGAAGTGCTACTGATGTCTTTCGTTGTGAAAACTGATGAAAAGTATCTATTTAGTTCCTCTGCCATTTCATGATTTCCCCATAATTAGTTCTCCAGCCTCATCTTCCATTGGTCCAATGTCGACTCTTGCCTCTCTCTTACCTTTTGGATACCTAAAAAAAGGCTTGCCATCTTCTTTTAAATTTCTAGATAGCCTACTCTCATATTTCACCTTCTACCCCTTTTTGGTTTTCTTATTTTTCCTCTGCTGTTTTTATAAGGCTTCGCAATCCTCTGGCTTCCCAGGAATCTTCACAACATTCTAAGCTTTTTCTTTTGCTTTTATGCTATATCTGTCTTCCCTTGTCAACCATGGTTGTCTCATCCTCTCCTTAGTATCTTTCTTCTTCCTTGGGATGAATTTCTGCCTTCCGTCCTGAATAACCCCCAGAAACCCTTGTCACTGCTGTTCTACTGTCTTCCCTGCTAGGCTCTCCTTCCAATCCACTCTGGCCAGCTCCTCCACGTCTTTGTAGTGACCTTTACTCAATTGTAATATCATCACATCTGATTCCAGTTTCTCCCTCTCAAACTTCAGGGTGAATTCTTTTATATTATAGTCACTGCTCCCTAGGGGTTCCCACACCTTATGCTCCCGAATCAAGTCTGCCTCATTATACATCACCAAATCCAGAATTGCCTGTTCCTGAGTGGACCCTATCACAAGCTGCTCCAAAAAACTATCTTGTAGACATTCCACAAATTCCTTTCTTGAGATCTGCCAACAATCTGTTTTCCGAATCCAGGTGCATATTGAAGAACCCCATGATTATTGTAGTAGTGCCTTTCATACATGCCTCTTCTATCTCCTGATTTATTTTCTTTCTCAAATCCTGACTACTCGTCAGTGGCCTGTATATAACTCCCATCGAGGTCTTTTTGAGTTGCGGATCCTTGACTCTAGCCACACGAATCCTATGCCTTTGGACTCTGTACCACTTTTTGCTATCAATTTAATTTCATTTTTTACTAACAAGGCAATCC
The DNA here is from genome assembly GCF_021869965.1 of Rhincodon typus. Lineage (NCBI taxonomy): Eukaryota > Metazoa > Chordata > Chondrichthyes > Orectolobiformes > Rhincodontidae > Rhincodon > Rhincodon typus. Next base: position 13,346 of record NW_025966908.1, on the reverse strand, counting down.
CGTCCCCTCTGCCAATCTGCTTGTCCTTTTGATACACAGAATCATAGTATCCCTGGATATTTAGTTCCTAGCCCTGATCCCTTTGCAGCCATTTCTCTGTGATGCCTAGAATCATGGCACAGCAACGGTGTTTTAATTGACGTGGACCAGGTTTCTGTCTGTCTTGATGTAGTGAGTTTGCTGTCCAATGCATTAGGGTGGCACAGTGGCTAGCCCTGCTGCCTTAAAATGCCAGAGACCCAGGTTCAATTCCAACCTTGGGTGACTGTCTCTGTGGAGTTTGTACGTTCTCTCTCTCTCTCTCTGTGGGTTTCCTCGAGCTACTCTGGTTTCTTCCCACAGTCCAAAGATGTGCAGATGAGGTGGATTGGTTATGCTAAATTGCCCATAATGTCTAGGGTGCGAAATGCAGAGATAGGATAAGGAGTGGGTCTGGGTGGGATGCTTTTTGGAGGGTTGTGATGGTCTGAATGGCCTGCTTCCACACTGTAAGGATTCCATGATTATCCAATTAATCATCTGTGATCCTGGTAGGGATGAGTTTATTTATCTTCTTTTTCTCTATTCATTCACGGGACTAGGGCATCAGTGACCAGGCAGCTTTTATTGCCCATCCCTAATTACCCAGAGGGAAGTTTAGCACTAACCACATTGCTGTGTGTCTGGAGTCACATGTAGGCCAGACCAGGTAAGGTTGGCAGTTTCTTTCCCTAAAGGACATTAGTGAACCAGATGGGTGTTTCCAACAATGGGTTCACGGTCAACATTAGATTCTTAATTCCAGATATTTATTGAATTCAAATTCTACCATCTGCCGTGGCAGGATTTGAACCCAGATTCCCAGAATGTTATCTGGGTCTCTGGATAACAGCCCAGCAATAGTGCCATTAGGCCGCAGCCTCCCCATCTTAGGGTATATATTCAATGCATTAATTCAAAAAATCCACTCAAGGCTTTGAGTTTGAAATTTCACAGAGATGTCTGCATTTTTTTAAAGGTCAATGAAAAGTCACGTTGGAACTTTGAAAGCATTTCTTGGAAATCACATGGTTCCAGATAATTGTTGGCTTTGGTGACTTGAAAATGTTCAGGGGAACACCTGACTGTTTTACAATCGGATTTAAGCTGTTCTGTTTAAACAGTGTTTGCAAGCTTAAACATTGCTTGGATTTTCAATGACGAAAGCCTAGTATAGAACAAGCAGTTCAGTTCATGTCTCCTGTTTCTGAAACACCTTTGCTGTGAAATCGGGGAGAAACTTGAATGTTTTTCCAGAAATGTGTCAGAAAAAAAAATCTTAATATCGTACTTCCTGAGCAAGATCGCCTGCAAAGACTGAATTGATCATCCATGCAAAAACACCAGATCATCAGATTTGTCTTTAAGAATAACCACTATTGGTCAGAAAGCATTTTCCTTTTAAAAGTAAGTCTCTGTTGAGAAAAATCCACTTATTCTCCATTTACCTGAAGTCGGTGGGTGTATGTGCTTGCATAATTGTGTCTTTTCTGGGTTATTTAGACAGGTGATCATTTATATTTTTATATTGCAAATTGTGTGTGTTAACTGATTCCGCATCTTTATTGAACAGGTTTTATAATAAATCATTTTTTTTTCTTTGCTCATTAAAGAAACCTGGTTAATAGCTCCCTTCATTTTAAGTTTAATATAGAAAAAAATCACGATTATCTATGTCGTGACCTATGAAGCGTAGGACTGCATTAACAGGCCAGTCCTCCCATCTCGGATGTAACAGTTCTTCAAAACAACGTGGAGACATGCAGGAGATGGATGTGCTGTTCGTGACTTCCTGATATTGGTGCTCTGTTCTATTCCCATAGCATGGATGCAGCAGTCGTATTCAGGTTATATTGACATCGCCACATTCTGCATCTTTTAATCTAATGGAAGGGTCTGAAAACGTGTGTATGATAACGTTTGTTGTAATACTTCTGAGATATTGTTTAAATAAAGAAAATTATCCCTTATCCATGGGTTTTCTAATTAGTGCAATATTACATTTGAGCCACTTGTTGCATAAATGTTATATTAAACTCACTGATGTGCACTCAGCTTACACATCGTATAGTTAGGAACATTCCTTTCTTTCACATCCCAGGATCAGAAACATATGATAGTAATTAAAGATTTAACAGTTGCATTTTAGTGAAGTGGGCATGAATTAAACTGGCATGTAAACTATATGCCACTTCTATCCATTTTCTTTTCTGACAGTGTTAAATGAAACTTAGGAGTTTGAAAATATTACTCCCTTTGTGAAAAGCCTCTAGCTAAGGTTGATGTTTCCTAAGTCTCAGATCTTGCTATAAGTGGCCTCAGACACTATCAATGTAGTGCATTGATTGCAGACCTAGAAGAGGGCATGCTCACAGGCTCATTCAGTGTTATTATTGAGGGTCTAATTACATCTATTATTGATGCTCTTTGTCATTGCAGTGTTGAAAGCAAGGAGAACGAATGCTCAGCAATGGCCTCAGCTGCTTTGAGCCTGACTGATGACCAAAACCATGGCACTTAGTGAGATTAAATCTACACTGCTGAGCATGTCATTTTAACGAGACAAAATGGAGATGATCCCAATTTCCTATCATTTCAGAGGCAACAGGGAACCAATTACAGTCAGACTGTGAGGCGTCAAAATTCTCACCAGGCCTCATCTCAGTCAGACAGCTGACAAAGTGAAATAAAAAGGCCAAGTAGAGAATTTTGTCTGTGCAAAACCTTAATTTATACTTCAGCCTGCAGACAAGGCTGTTTTTTTTATATATACCGCAAAAGATTGGAGCCCTTTTCATCATTTGTGTGGGCTACATCAATCCTGTTATCTTTTTCTGATAATATGGCTCAGAAGAAGGGAGGAGAAACTCATTATTTTTAGAAACCTTCACTTTTCCCACAGGGATCTTATGGATCCTACTTAGCACCCGTCTCATTCCAGCACTGATTAAGTGGGAAATACAGGGAATCTCAAAAGGTCAAACCTATAATCAGTTGCCCTTAGGGCTTTGACATAGAAAACTTCTTAATCCAACTGAAGCTTATTTCATGCCTATAACAAGATGTTGAGGAAGATTTGACACAGCGAGAAAAAAAATTGTAAACAGGCTCAGAGACCAGATATCATTAATGGTCTGCTATTATGTGTTGTAGAAACCTACTTCGCTTTTTTAATCTATTTTCATTTAAAATGACAAAAAAACAATGCTGCCAATTTTCTTTGTATATCAAATATAATGCAAAAACTGTGCACAATAGATAAAGAGCTTAGTACTTCTGGGACTCGTACAGATTGCACTATTAATCCTCTGAGTATAGAATTTTATTAACAGCTTTCAAAATATGCATTTGATCTTTCATAAAACCTGTGAGAAATATAAAATGTAATGATGCTAAAATAATACAGCAGATTACATAATGATCTCTTCTAAGCCTACTTGCAGAAATGTCACATTCAATAATGAAAATGATAAAATTAATACTTGATGGTTAACACATGGGGATTTTTCATTCAACATATTTGCAATCATTAATTTGATGTATATTGCATGAATATAACTATTCCAGCAAAGCCCGGATAAAGTTTCAAGGATATTGGAAGGAAAACAGGATCAGTTTAGGATGAGTTTCATTCTGATGAAAGGTTATGGACCTGAGACTTTGGGAGCCAAATTCAGTTCATTAGCAGTACTGGAGATAGCACAACTACTATTCATGGGCACCATGTAGTGCAGTCAGCTGCATCCACACCGTCTCGCACAAATTCGTCATTCGCTGCCATGGCAGCTTCCTTGCATTTCCACATTATTTTTCCCAAAGGGGAGTCAGTTGGGTCCAGGCCCCACGCAGCCCCTGATCCATGGCCGGCTCATGCTCTGTACGCTGAGGCATCAGAAGCTTCAACGCGTCAGTGGTGGAGGAGCCTGGATTCAGGATCTTGGTGATCGAGGAGTGGCAGCAACGGTGGAGGTGGCCCTGTAACTGAGAGCACATTAAATAGACTCGGACCATGTCAAGCAGCAAACGGTAGAGCAGCAGAGGGTAACAAGAAGAAGAGGGAAAAATAAACTCTATTGCAGTAAAATCTTGCCTTATATTCAGTGTTTCAAGATGGCACTGGAGCATGGTAACTCTTTGACTTTTGCACGTGAAAAATCACTTTTCACTGTATTTTTATATACATGTGACAATAAATCTAAATCTAATCCAAATTTCTCAACCTGAAGGCCCTTCTGTAGGCTCATGAAGCTTCCACAGGCTGCTTCCAATACAGTCAATGTGAGCAGCACCTCGATAAGGACACCCAGGTAGACACAGTTTGAAACAAATAAACTGGTGATATCATGACATCACAGCACTGCCATTGATGTGGCAGCCAAAACTCAAATTTGAACCATGCAAGTCTATTCTGTGAATTTGCACATCACTCATTAAAGTTCAAATGTTCAGCTACAAAATCAACCTGCTGAGTCTCTCTTTCTATTTTTGTTCGGGTCATTAGGAGTATTATTTAAAGAGCCAGGCAACAAATTACACACAAGGTTGTTTCAGAGATTCGGCTATTGTGGGCTATGTGGTCCACTTCTCAGCTTGGCAAGGAGTGTTGCTATATCCACACAAGGAGGGCAGAGGAATACGTAACCCACTCACATCAAGGTTGCAACAGTTATAGGGATGACCATTGCACTGCCTCTTTATTTGCAACACAACAGGAAGTTGCGAAGAGGGAAACCTCTCCATGATGCTCTCTGCCAAGTTGGAAAACTGTGTGTTTCGACAGTGAAGGGAGGCTGCTTGACAAGAAAGCCAATGCAGCCACTCTGTCAGTGTGCAACTTCATTAGCATTGTCCCTTTACTATTTTAATAAGTTCCTATTCTGTGACCTCTATAGTAGAACTCATTTGTGACCTTAGCATGCAGAAAGCCAGCATCTGTACCCTCATTCCTTCCTGATGTGGCAACACCCAACTTCTGTCCAGTGACTCATTGCATTTAAAACCAAATTCTATATCACTGTTTCAGGTAAATGTCGATTTCTGAGCTGATGGTTGGGAGTGGCAGTCCATATCACTTCAAATTGTTGGTGTCTCTCCTGCTTCTAAACACATGCAAACATAGAAAAAATATTGTAAAGATTGCTATATTTCTGGTGAATCTGCACTATACTCTTTCATAGGCCAACACAACTACCTGAGGTTTGGCCCCAAGACTGAACACAGAAGTCTGGATAGAGTTTGACCAAAATTCTCCACGCCTAAACCATCATCATCTGACATTTGAATTCCAAACAGCTTGAGATAAAGGCCAATATTCCAGTCACCATTTTTATCCATTTGGTCACATTTAAATTGTTCCCTTTTAGCAGGTAGCTAATGATGTCTGAAAAATAATGTTTCTTCTGCAGATGTTGTCATCAGCTCCATGAGTAGCTATCTATCACTGCAACTTCCTGCCTCCCTCGTCACTCGATTTCTGAAAAGCAGTCAAGGTGCACTCCGAGTGATGCTCAGAAAGCTTCTACCTTTCCACATCGCATAGCGTCAGTAGCAAAGCTGGATATATTCCCCTTGGTCACTTCATCTGGGAAATAAAGATTTGTACATAGTATTTTTCAGTGTCAAAGGATGTGTCAAAATACTTTACAAGCAATTATGTACTTTGAAGGGTACTTACTGCGATGAAGTAGAAAAGACCACACCCAATCTGTGTTCAGCAATCTTTCACAAACAGCAACGTGATAATGATCAGGTCATCTAAGATATTAATGTAAATTGTAAATAGGTAAGGACCCAACACTGATCCTTTCTGCACCACAATAAACTATCCCTTTCTTCCTACTCTGCTTCTGTCCTCCTACCATTCTCTATCCATACTAATGTATTACAGAAAATAACTGTGATTATTTTTATTATCAGGTAAATGAGTGTCTACGATCAATAAGACTAAACAAGGACCATATAAATCTTAGTCATTCACAGTTCCACCATCATTGAGGTAGAATTACCCATATTTTGACTGGAACTGCAATGACTGAGGTGGAATTTTAAGTTTTGGCAGTGAAGATGACAGAGGATATGAGGACACAGTATGAGGGAGTTTGGCCATATACCAGGACAGCTAGGGGAAACTCAAGGGCTAACTTCCTGTTCACCAGAGTGGTAGCTCTGATCCATTTTAGCTGTTGGACCTCATTAAAATATTATCTTGCAAGCTAGGTGAAAAGACAGTTTGCAAGAGTGTTACAAACAGTTTACAGAGAGATACTGATATGGTAAATGGGTAAAAAGTTGGCAATTGGAGCATAATGTGGGAAAATATGAAGTTTTTCATTTTAAAAGTATTACTTAAATGGAGAGAAGTCACACGACACCAGAAAGCTGCAAAACAATCCTGTTAGTTACATAGACTTGGCACTGAAATGGATGCAAAGTTAGAATACACCGGTCAGCTCCTCCCAGGAGCAATCATTTACATCCTTATGGCCAGAATGATTTTATCATATTTCTATGTTTGTTATGTTGGGATTTGCAGTTAGGTTCTTCACCTTGGTGGAATCATGGCACAACAATGGTGTGAGGTGGACCAGGTTTCTGTCTGTCTTGGTATAGTATGCAGATGCTGTAAATCAGGAACAAAAACAGAAGTTGCTGGAAAAGCTCAGCAGGTCTGGCAGCATCTGTGAAGAAAAAATCAGAGTTAACGTTTCATGTCCAGTGACCCTTCCCCAGAACTGATGGTAGCTAAGAAAACGTTGGTTTATATGCAGAAAATAGGGAGGGAGGTGGAGCAGGGAGTAAACGATAGGATCGAGCCCAAAGAGAGAGAAGAGCCATTGGATAAACAAAGGAGTTGACAACAATCTGGATAGGAGCTATTAGTCACCAACAGTCCCCACTAACAACTATTTACCCTCCTAGCCTGATCATTATCAACTTCTTTGTCTATCCAATGGCTCTTCTCTCTCTTCGGGCTCGATCCTATCATTTACTCCCTACTCCATCTCCCTCCCTATTTTCTGCATACAAACCGATGTTTTCCCAGCTACCATCAGTTCTGAGAAATGGTCACCCGTCCTGAAATGTTAACTCCAATTTTTTCTTCACAGATGCTGCCAGACCTGCTGAGCTTTTCCAGCAACTTCTGTTTTTGTTATTGTGCAATGTATTATCTAATAAAATATCTGTTATCCTGACTGGACAAAGTCAGAAGTCACACGACACCAGGTTATAGTCCAACAGGTTTATTTGAAATCACAAGCTTTCAGAGCACTGTTCCTTCATCAGATGGAATCATCACTTCACCTGACGAATGAGCTGCGCTCCGAAAGCTTGTGTTTTTGAATAAACCTGTTGGACTATAACCTGGGGTCGTGTGACTTCTGACTTTGTCAACTCCAGTTCAACACCACCATCTCCATATCATGGTTATCCTGGCAAGCGTAGGTTTAATTTTCTTAGGGTATGTATTCAATGCATTAATTCAAAGAAGCCACCTATATATTTGAGTTTGAAGTTTTGTGGAGATGTCTGAACTTTTTAAAGGTCAATGAAAAGACACATTGGAACTTTTTGTTAAAAATAAAGCATTTCTTAGAAACCACATAGTTCCAGATAATTGTTGGCTTTAGTGACTCAAAAACATTTCAGGGGAACACCTGGCTATTTTACAACAGGATTTAAGCTTTTCTATTTAAAGAGTGTTTGCAGGTTTAAACTTTGTTTGGATTTTCACTGGGGAAAACCCAGTGTTGAACAAGCAGTTCCATTCTTGTCTCCTGTTTCTGGCCTTTTGCAATCCATGGAAATCTTATCTATTTCAGGTGGGTAAGTTGCGGCAGCTAGGACGGGAGAGGAATAGGATAAAAATCTAGCATTGCAATTTTAACTCCATTGCTGCTGGATTTTCACAGGGTGATTGGAGTTAAAATCAATGGCTTTGACTCTTCAAACGATTGTAAGGATTGATTCAGCTCATGTTGCAATAGATTAAGGTCATCAGTAAGAAAAAGTGTGTCAGAAATGAGGGATGTCATTAAGTCTGCATGAATAACAGTATTCATCAACTGAACAACTACAATGTGCAAAGTTATTGATATGATGAGCAGAATATTGTCCTTCAGGTGAGTGATTCAGAGGTCTATCTATGATGACACAAGTATGTCATTAACCTACTTGGAAAACATTGAGCTTTTCACTACATCAGCTTCCATTGCAGCGATTTGATGAATGTTAGGGCCTAAATTCTGGCAACACCCACTTTCTAAAAAGGCTTTTATTAAGTAAAACAAAACATGAGTAGCTGCCAGCAGGAATATAATCCTGCTGCTACTTCCATTTTTCTATAATACAATGCTCCTCTCAGGTGCAAATTACAAACTGTGACAAACACTTTAACAAGTCTTAGTAATTAGAATTAGAATACCTGCTGCTGAGCAAAGGATTAAGAGTTAATGGTCATAGTTTGATGCAAGAGGAGAAAGCAAAATGCATTTCATTTAAATTTGTCATCCAGCACAGATATCCTTTTTTAATCAAGCAATAGTCTTGGAGTGGGAAAGGAGAGTAAAGAAACAGATATCAGTTGAGTTTGAAGGAGACGTTGATATAGAACAAGAACTTGAAGAATACCTGATAGGAGGGTAGGAGTGCATGCCACAAAAAACTGAAAAATCAGCAATTCCACAGTTACAATAAACAGAGGTTTTTAAAAAAATTGTTCCTCCTTAGATCATTCAAGCACCAACATTTGTTTCATCACTACATATGGTACAGATTATCTGTGTGGCAACACCTAGGAAACAACACGTAACTTAATCAATAAAAGGGAAGCTCCTTGAATTCTTTTACAAAGTGCAAACCAAACTCAGTTGCAGCAAATGCCACAATATTCTGCGCAAAGACTTTCAAAACACATTCAATAATCTTTCACATGAGGTTACTGATTAAACTTACAGCTATGGGCATAAAGAACAAAAAAAAATTAGGCTGAATTAGAAACTGGCAACAGCCAACACACTAAGAGATAGTAGGAACTGCAGATGCTGGAGAATCTGAGATAACAAGATGTAGAGCTGGATGAACACAGCAGGCCAAGCAGCATCAGAGGGGCAGGAAGGCTGACGTTTCGGGCCTAGACCCTTCTTCAGAAAGGGTCTAGGC